>NC_141555.1:62641142-62708642 GCF_021556685.1 Rattus norvegicus | reverse complement strand
TTTATTAGCTTAGTGTATTGGGAAATTGGCTCGATGTTTAAACCTCACTTCCCTCGTATATAAATGAGCAGGCGAACAATTCCAGTTCATCAGTTCTACATTAGGAGTGAGTTAGAAAAACACATCAAAATGATTAGTGCCAATGTGTTTTATGAGTGATAAGCAGTATTATTTATATGATTTGTAACATTGGAAATTATGGTACATGGAACGTAACGGTTTTCATTATCTTTGCACAGATGATGCGAGGAAAGCATCAAGGATGCAGAAATGCTTCCTTTTTTCCTTTATTTCCAAGAAGCATTTCTTTCTGGTCCAATTATTTTTTTAAAACTTACTTTCCACTCCATCTCCCCTTAGGTGATTAGGTTAGAACGGGGTTTTGTGAGAGGGGTTATAAAACGTTGTGTTACAGAATATATCTACAAGATCAACTGTTGAGTTCAAATGCAGGCAGCCTCCATGGATAAGCCATGCTCCCCCTGAAGATATTGATTTCTTTTCTTTTTTTATTTTCATTGATTTCTTGTGAGGGCTAGTCTAGGAGGAAAGAAACTCCCTCGAGGAGCTTCCTCCATCAGATTGGCCTTGACTATGTCCAGATGGCATTTCCTTGACTGTTCACTGATGTTGGAGAGCCTGGTCTACTTTGGGCAGAACTGCCCTATGCGGTGGGTCTGGACTCTGTAAAGGTAGTTGCATGTGAGCTTAGAAGCAAGCCAGTGAGCAGTCTCTGTAGTTTCTGATTCACAATCCTGTCTCGGATTTCCTTGATGACGGACTGGAACAGATAAGATGATATAAAGTTTTCCCTTCCCAAACTGGCTTTGGTGAGTGTATTTATCAGAGCAACAGAAAACTAAAATTTAGCAAAGATCACAGTGCCATATGTGGAATGTCTTCCTGAAAGTTGCTGACCAGCGAGATCCCAAAAGCCCTCACAACTTTATAGGTTGTTGCCATTGTTCTTCGTAGCCCTCCAGATCTTGATGGTAAGACCCTATTGCTGAGGACACTGAATCCTTTGGGTCACAGGTCACAGAAGGGTCAATGTAACGTTGAGGTGGAAGCATCCTTTTAATGGCTAGCCTTCATGGTTCAAGAAAGTTCTATGTAGGATTCCAGGGAAGAAAATCATCTACAACCTTACTCGGGGGTGAACCATTCAAGCTAAAATGTCAGGCAAGATGTGCCCCTAATGTGTTAGTGGCATCGCAGTCATGGGAGTAACCAGTGGCTTTCCAATTGGATACAAGTCATATTCCACAAGAGCGAACACACACCAGGTTCTGTAAAGTCGTCAAGAACCGATGGTTAGGGTGATATAGTCCCTATGAAAGAACCTCATGCTAAATACATTGTCGAACTTCCTTCCAAACGTCCATATTTGTATCTACAGATCAGCATTGCACTCAGCTCTCATCAGAGAAGAAGCCTCTGACTACCATGGGCAGAGACGTACAACTGTTCAAAGTGCTGGGAATCAGTGGTGTTGGACTGTTCAGGTGGAAATAGGACAGCTAAGTCTTCTCCTCCACAGCTCAGAGAACATCATGAAAGAGTGGGTGGAAGGAATATAAGAACCAGAAGATGGGGAAGGGGACAGCAAAAGGATATCTTTCAGATTGTACCTAGTCATTGAACTCTTAAACTGATGGCGGCTATGGCCATGGGCACAAGACTGGGCCGCTCAACACTTCATCACAGATGGGAGAGGCCATAAAGACCCTCCCCTCCCTTGGCAATCAACATTTATTGGAGGAGGGTTCTATTCTGCAGGCTTAGATTTTTCAAGACCTACTTTAGTAAGAGTTTTTAAACCCTTTAACCTTCCTCTAGCCCACCACCCACCAGAGGTAGTGGAAAGGAAAGGACAATAGGGCAAACAAAGGATGATATGGACCTGCTTAGAAATTGTTCTCTGGGACGATTTCAATCTTCATCATCAGGATATCAGTTCAGTTGACATGAATCAACAGAGGTAGGTCGATCCACTTGCAAACACCATTCGCGAATCACCAAGGACAGTTCAACCCAGAAGAAATTGCTGAGCTCTTCCAATTGGCCTGGGTTCGAGGAGGCATCAAGAAGCCACCGCAATGTCACCACAAGAAGTTCTCTGGGGCTTTTCTCTCTACAAAGTCATGACAGACAATGGTCAGTGAGGAAGGAAAGGTGAACCAATGCCACAGCATGGTCAATGAAGACCAGAGTCATCAAAGTCCATTGAGCATCAGCGAAGAGTGTCACGGCAAGCCAATGCCGTGGTGTTGCCCACTGTTGTCCAGTGTTATACTCGAACCCTTTCTAAACATCACATGCCGTTTTCCCAGGCAGCTACCAGAAACACCATGGGATTGTTCTCAGCAAAACATCCTCCCCTAAGACAGTTTCCAGAACAACATCCATGACACAGTTGAGTCTCCAAAGAAACCAGAAATTTCTGCTTCACTCCCTTCTTCATTCCTGTACCCATAGATAAGTGGTTCTATTGAATTCCTCTGTACTCATGTAATTAATTAAACTTAGGGAATACACACAGAAAGGAGACATGAAAGATGAGGGGGGACTTATTCAGATTATCGGTGCCAATTGGAGAGGGAATGGCGTGAGAGAAGGGGTTGACCAAGGGTATGACAGAGGAGGAGAGGGAGGAAGTAAGGGAGAACTGAAGGATGGGATGGGAGGCTGAGTGACGGGGATTTGGAAGGGGAATTGGGAAGGGAAATACAGAAAAGAAATGACTAAAACTCATTATATAAGTATATGAAATTGTTAAACAAAAACATCAAAATCGTCTTTTTAAAAAAAATAATGTTTCTCTTTATAGAGGGTCAATCATTACAACTTAGGGCTTATTTTCTTGGATCAATTTGTCTTTAAGGCTTTTTTTTTTCCTTCGAACAATTGTCAGATGTGACGTTTTAGTTCGAATCAGTGCCGTGCAGTGTGTGACTGAAAAATCGAGTCAATAAACACTTTGTATTTATCGTCAAAATCCCAGTGAGTTCTCTCCAGTAATTTTCCTTTTATCACACTCCACCCACAGCCTTCCCTAATGCTGGCTGAATTAAGTACCTGCCACTGAATGGGACAAAGTTCTAACCGGTGGAAGTGGGAAAAAGCAACTAAAAGCAAACAAAGTAACAAACAGCAAAACTTCTTCCCTCTGTATCTGGGATTCCATTTTATGGTTTTGGTGAGTCTACTACACTGAACAAAATGAAAGAGTAGAGTCTGAGGTGGTGTTTAACTTAGTGAAGAAAGGCAGGCATAGCTGCAAATGGGGGGGATGCGGGGTAGGCTGTCAGGGCGGTTCCTCTCTTGATGATGTATGTAAACACCGAAGCTGAGAATGAAGAGAACCTTCAAGTGAAAACGGCGATGCCAAAATTTATGAACACAAGAGCGTTTGTATCACACTGACTGAACATTCACACAAATAAATCACACCGCACTTCTAGTGTGCGTGTTTACACACATCAAGTGGTGCTGTGTTTGGGGGCTGTATAAACAATGATTGTGTGTGACTGGAGAGGTGGCTTGGTAGTTGAGAACCGTTACTGCTCTTGCAGAGGACCTGAGTTCAGACCCTGGCCCCAACATGGTGGCTCACAAGCATTCATTACTCTTGTTCTGTTCTGTGCCCTGCTCCTGTCTCTTGTCTTGATGTATACACATGTATGCAGTTGCCTGGCCAGAAGTCCTGGTATGCTTTCAATTCTGGTAAGTTGATTGAACCCAAACTGTTTGCGTTACAAGCTTCGCTTGTAAATAATTCTTTTGGTGACCCCCAATTATATTGTACAAATGCCTCCTGCCTTTTACAGACATATTTGCAATCACCTTTGCTTGGAAAAAGGAGTTAATTGTTATGCCTTCTTTGTTTGAAGAGGAAGATCTAAGTCTACACTCCTCAGAGAAACAAGATATCACGTACTGTAGGAAGAAATATGCATCTAGGCAACAATAAATATTCCAAATACCCTGTGCAGTAAATTAATGTTTGGAAAATACTCTTATTAGTAGTATTATTAACCATTGTATTTGTTTATATTTCAAATATCACCCCCTTTCCATAAACCCCCTTCCACATATTCCTCCTCTTTGTCTCTAAGAGTGTGACTCCGTAAGCCCCATTCACTCTTTCCTACCCCTCTAGAATCGCTCTTCTCTGGGACATCAAGCATCCAAAGGACCAAGTGCTTCCCCTTCCACTGGTGTGAGATGAGGCTGTCCTCTGCTACATACGTAGGGTACCAGACCATGTATAATCTATGGTTTGTGGTTAGGACCATGGGAGCCCTGAGGGGTTCTGGTTAATTGATATTGTTTTTATTTAAAGTCTCCTTCAGGTCCATCATCCCTTCCCCTACATCGTCTATTGGGATCTCTAGGCTCAGTTCAATGGTTGGCTGTGAATATCTGCGTCTGTGTCAGTCATGTGCTGGCAGAGCTTCTCAGAGGACAGCCACACCAGACTCCTGTTTGCAAGCACATCTCAGCATCAGCAACAGTGTCCGGTTTGGTGTCTGCAGATCTCCTGATGGCCTTTCCTTCAGCCTCTGCTCCATATTTTCCCCTGCATTTCAACTAGACACGAATAACTCTGATTTAATAAGAGATGGGTGAGTGTCCCATCCTTACACTGTGGTCATGTCTATCTATTGCAGGGCGTGTCTTCAGGTTCAATCTCACTGTTGTTGTGTATGTTGGCTAATGTCATCAGTGTTGGGTCCAGAGAACTTGTTGGATCCTTAGTATCTGAGACATTCTAGAGGTTACCCCCATCCTCCAATGTTCCTTCTTTCTACACTCATTTTCCTGGTCCACTGTGCTTCTTTCCTGCCTCTTCCCACATCTTATCCTGCTTTCCTGTTTTTCCATTTCACTCCCCTCTCCCACACAGGGTCCTTCCTCCATCTGCCTCCCATGATAATTTTCTAACCCCTTGTAATTTGGATTGAAGCTGTCCCTCTTTGTCCTTTCTTGTTAAGCTCCAGAGTGTGTATGAGTTTATTGTGTATATTCTGAGCTCTTGGGCTAATTTCCACTTACAAGTGAGTGCATTCTATGTGTGTTTATTTGTGTTTGCGTTACTTCACTCAGGATGATATTTTCTAGTTTCATCCATTTGCCTATGGACTCCTTATGGACTCCTGTAATTATTTAAGGGATTTTTTTCTGTTTTCTGTATAAGGGCTTCTATCTCTTTACATCTATTGTCCTGTATTTCTTCAATGGAATTATTTATGTCCTTTTAAAAATCCTTTAACAGTATCATGTTAAGTGATTTGAAGTACAAACATTTCTTTTTCTTTTCTGTTGTGTTGAGGGTATCCTAGCCTTGTGTTGGTGTGAGAACTGTGTTCTGATGATGTCATGTAACCTTGGTTTTCATTGATTAGTCTATTATACTTCCCTCTCACCATCTCGTTTTCTCTGTGGTTAGCTGGTTTTACTGTCTCTGATAATGGATTGATCCTCCTGTAACCTATGTGTCAGGACTCCAGGCACACTAGCTCTCTCCTGAAGGATCTTGTGTACCAAGAGCTGTGGATCAGGTTCAGCGACAAGGAATAGATAGAAACCAGAAGTATCCTGTAATAGACTGCCCTTCTGTTCCTGTGTTCTGAGGGCTCCAGGCAGTTCCCCCTGAAAAGTGGTAGTCTCTCCTGTGATCTTGAGTGTGTCAGCACTCCTGGAAGTCCAGCCATTTCCTGGTGGGATATGGGGAGAGAGAGATGAGGTACAGGTTCAGCTTTGTAAACACAGCTTTGGGTCCTCTTGGTTTTTAATCTTTCACTGAAAGAACTCACAAATTAAATTTGACTCCGTGACCAGTAAGCCCGTAGGAATCATCATCTCTTTGTATTTTCAGAGATGGGACCACAAATGATTGGCACCTGGCATTTTAACATGGGTGCTATCAATTAAAATTAGGTATCTTTTTCTTTCCTGAAAATTTATTCCTAGCAGAGATAATTACTCAGTCAACAAAGCATTGCTGTTGAACATGAAATAGACTATCATTGACAAATAAAAATATTTAGGCAATGTCATCTAGGTCATCGAATTGTAATATATTGAAGAACTCACATAAATAATTCAGGATGGTTTAACCAATGCATGGAATGCATGTTCATTAAAACAAAGAATAGTATAAAGTTTATTTTTACAACTTACTGAATGATGTAATAAATTATAAGTCTCCATTAATGTACCTGGCTCCATAATGATGGTATAGATTAGGAATGAATAAAAAGTATTATGAGCTTTCTCTTATAAAAATTGCATTACGATATACGAAAAAAGAAAGATGAATGCATAAATCAGTGTGTTGGAGTTGATTGTATGCAATAATTGAAGAATCTGTCTTAGAAATAAGGTCATGGAGATTGTCCCAAGAAATGACAGCTAAGTTAAATTAGATGAAAAATAATTGAACTATATTTCGGGCAATATTACTATAAATATAAGGTCAATAAAAGGAAAAGAACTTGCATATACAAAAAGTATATGTGATAGTAGTTTGTATACATTAAGTGCTGGAAGAGAGGACCAAATAAAGCTGAAGTTTGATATCACATATAGACTTACAGAAACAATATGAGAGATATAAATTTTTATTTATGGAAAATGTATAAGAAATCATTGAATAGTTATAAAAAGTTTGTTTAACTCTCTATGTTCATAATAAGGGACTCTGGTTACTTTGTATTATGAAATGATACACAGAATGATTTGAAGGATGTTTTTGAAGTCAATCTTGAAGTAGTGTCAGTTTTAAAGAAAAAGATTCATATCAGACACTTATGTTGGAAATAATGTGTTTGGTAGTAGACTGATTATGGGAGGGCCGGAAGAAAGAAAGACAATGTCTTGTTTTGAGAAAATGAAAATATGTTGGAGTTTTACTGTGATGTGGAATATTTCATGATAAGTGTATTTAGGAGAATTTTAAAGGAATATATTTTAGATCGATTTATTTGAAGATGCTTGAGAGAACCTCTAACTCACTAGAAATTCCTATTTACTGTTCCAGGTTTGGTGATATAAGCCATTACTCACACCATGAATAAATAGCTGCTATATAACCAAAAATTTCTTTAATAGATGTATTTTTTCACACTATATCTGGTAGTTCTTATTTCATTAAGAGCAAACCTATGGTTACATTACATGTTTGTTTAGTACATGCGGACAAATAATTTGCCGATTTACTTACTCCAAACATTTTGGATTGCAATTAGCATTTAATCCAACTTTAAGGGAGCTGACACAGCTGTTTGATTAGAATATAATAGTTCATGAATTTAAATTTCACAGAAAGAAGTGATTTGCTCATATTTTGTAAAGTTACAAACTCTAGAAGTGTAAAAATATATAATAAATATCTAGCTCTTCTACGTTTTCTCTTTAGTATTTTAGCGTGTTATGATATTCATGCAAAAATTCCTTACCAGATGATTTTAACTATAATATCCAGTACTGTTAAACATATGCACATTATTTTACAACTATGTATCATATATGATTTCAGAAAATTTTCATCAAATGAGCCAGAAATTCTTCCTGACTTCAACACAACATGGCCATTGGGAACAGAATAAACCACAAATAAGAAAATGGAGAAAGTGGTTGACACACGCAAAATTCTTGGTTTTAAAATTAATAATCATGCTAGTTATGGGATGGAGCTTTGAAAATAGAGCCAATGACAGGATGAAAAACACTGACGAAGAGTATTTAAATTAAATTTTTACTAAATAAAACAAAACAGTGGATCTGAAGGTAAGCAACATTTAACAAAATGACTCTGTTCTTCTGCCACTATTTATTCAATGCTTTGTTTTTTGTTCATATATATGTTCCAGAATCATCTCAATGATTCTGGTTAGTCTTAAATTAATGAACATGCAGTTCAACTGATTTAATATTCCACATTATTTTAATGTTCTTCTGCATCTATGGTTATAAAAATTATAGAGAATTATTTTGACTAGAATAAAATTTTATTGTTTCTTTATTATATGAGAAAAGCAATTATTTACAGAGAATGGATACCTGATATTTTCTAAATAATCTCAATAGAGTTTTAAACCATATATATTAGATCAATCATTCATACCTTCTCCAAATGAAACTCCTTAAATGTTACTACACATATAGTATGTAAAGAGAGTGATATATAGAAATAAAAACATCACCTATGCAGCCACAATCATCTATTATCCCCATAATGAAAGACAATACTAGGAAGAGAAGATGGTACAGATACACTGCAGGAAAGATCAGCATCTTTCAAAATGAAGATTGATTTGGAAAGTGATTTGAACTAAGTATAGTTAAGAATAATGTAAATAAGTTTAATGTTATGAGAACTAGTTTACCTGTTAGGGTTGCCTTATCTTTTCTTAACTTGGGCAGTCACCTTTCTGCTCTGTGGAATGAGACAGTCTCCACCTTCTCTGCCCTCACATATTTCAGTTTGTCACTTGGTCCTCAGGACATCCATATACCTGCCGATGAATTTTTCTTCTTGGAAATTTGAAATGTTCATTTTTCCAGACTTTGGAGGGAGGGTTAAAAGAAAATGGGAAGTGAGTGACATACCACAACTCTTCTGTATTATTATCAAACTGGGTTTTTTTTTGGGAGATGGGATACTTGAGGTAAGAAGAAAGGAAAGTTGCTGCTTTATTTGAAATATGTACTTATCTCATTCTGTGCCCCTGTAAAGGGCCCAGGCTTATCTGTCAGGCCTGGCCATGTTCCTGTCACTACTCCACAGCCTTTCTCATGCAGTTCTTAATTCTAGGTCCTGCTTGCCACTCTAGGTTTCATATTGACCAGATTCATCTAATTTCCCTGTGATCCTGCTCTGAAACATACGCACATTTTTTTCTTTTGTTTGATTTTCAAACTTTTAAATGTTTTTGTTATTTTTTGTTTAACCTGTTTTATGGAAGCCTTATAGGAGAATTACTCATGGATGTCTGTTTTGATTGGAACGAGAAAATAATGAAAAAAAAACTATTTTTAATTTTACAAGACATTTTCATTTCTAAGTATTTCTCTTACATAAACCCACCATGCTAGTTTATCTTCCTGTCTTATCCTGAGTTCCTTCTTCCCATTGCTTCTTGAATACTGCCTCTTAGGACTTACTGCAGAACCATAAATGCTCTCATACAGGAGGAAGGAGTTGATTCTTCTACACTTTTCTAACCCTTTTTTAGACGTATCTTCCTACACTCTTGAGCTATTTGAATTAATTTGGATCACTGTACTCAATAGTATAGTATTGTAGTGCTTGGGCCTTGAAAATATCTGTCATTATTCCCTTGTCATAGTTTTACAGCTCAGGGTTTGGCCTAGTTATATTTTGGAACCTTAGTCCAAGAAGTTTGTGAAATTGGAAAAAACCTAGACAGCAGCTATCAGTACTTTCAAATGGTATTTTAATACATGAGGGCTATAAAAACCTTTAATAAATCATGGAAAAGCAGTCTGAGATTCCTGTTTCTGCAAAGTACTTGAAAAACATGAAAGGGAGAAAGACCATGTCCCACTCACTTTTGTCTTCACATAGTGTGCTCAAATATGACTTTAGTTTTGGTGCATTTTCTGGTTAGAACGTAAAGTTGTTTGTGTTAGTTTGCGTTAATGATTTGCTTTTATTAATATACACTTTTGTTATTTTTTTTGTCTTCAACATTCCCATTAGGGCCATGGTTCCCCACTTTGTATAGATGAAAGTTGGGTTCAGTCCAGCTATTATTGTCCTGGGGAACAAATCACAATTTTGGGAACAAATGTTCACAATTATATACTTGACCATGGTTTGAAATTCTTCCTTGCCATCACTTTCTTGTATCAACATAATTGTTTACTTCCGCTCAATTAATTTTATTGACCACTCTATAATCCCATTATGTATCTGTGTGTAGGGGGAAAGGGATTCTTTAACTTTTTTGTGGTATGTGGTTTTATTCTTCCATAAATTATTTCCCACCACTACATGAGCACAGCACAATACCTGGCATTATTGCTTGCTGGGAACATTGTGGAAGGGTAGTGTGAAATTCATCTCTGTTCTTTGTTTCAGAGATTCTTATTTTTCATAAGTAATCCATCCTATTGAAATGGCTAATTAATTCTTGTATTCTTCTTCATATATGGCTGCTGCTGTGAATAAATTGCATTTTAACATTGATAAACAATAACAAAATCCCATAAAGGCAAGAACATACATAAAGAGGGAAAAGTATTCACAAAGAAAAAATGCTTTAAAATGGAGAAAAATATAAGCAAAATGAGATCAAAAGTTATAGTCAGAAATTATAAAATTAAAAATTTCATTATAAAATTATAAATTTGTAAGGTTGGATTTTTTAAGTTATTAAAATAACTTCTGTTATTTTAACCATATCTGTTTAGTTTCAGTTTCTATAAATTGTCCGTTGTTGAGAGAGCAGAATTGACGTTTCCAACAATTTATTTTGTGTGGTGCAATATTTGCTTTGAGCTATAGTTATGTTTCTTTTATTAATTTAGGTGTCCTTGCATTTGAAACATAGTTGTTCAGTATTGAAAATTCATCTTAGTATTATTTTTTCTTTGACAGTATGGTTCGCTTCCTTATCATTTTTGATAACTTTTTGTTATTTATTATTATAATTATTATTTTTATTATTATTTTTATTTTCACATTTATAATAATATATTATTATTATTATTATTATTATTATTATTATTATTATTATTATTATGTGTCTACTTGATATTTTCTATGATTCTAGTACTTTAACAGGTATCTCTTTCTGATTTGAGGAATATTGTTCCCAGAAAATCACATACAAATAGTTATTGTAGTTGATTTTATTTTCATGCTTCTCATAATGTCCTGAACTTATGAATCAGGGACCCTGCCTCAGTTGGTTCTGATTGGAAAATAGAGATATTGATAGCCAGTGTCTAGGCAGGGCAGACAGAGCAGGAGTTTCAGGACGCTTGGACAAAGGTCCAGAGTGGAAGAAGGCATGGAGATTCTCCAGGACAGACTTTCAGGACAGAGAAGCAGCTGACATAGAAGAGCATGAGAATAAGCAGACCCAGGTGCGCTGCTCAATGTTGTCCAGGGCAAGAAAGATGGGATACAGATTTTAGCAAATAATAATGTGGGAATATCTGTGGTAGATAGTTTAGCCACTCGGAGGTTAGGAAGTGACCTTGCCATTGAGTTGTTAAAGGCCTAGAAAAACATAAAGACTGTATGTGTGAGGCCTCCATGCATAAGCCCCCTATCCCTATCCTCTTCCACTGCCCTGTCTTCTTCAAAGGTGTTTCCCCTCCGCAAAAACATCTGCTTGCTGCCTCCCCAGCATGCCATTGTATTTACTGGAAGATCTAGCCTTTGCATGACCAAGGGCTTCTCCCATTCGTATAGAACATGGTCATCCTTTGATACATATGCAGCTAGAGCCACCAGTCTGTCCATGTGCAGTCTTCAGGAAGTGCTTTAGTCCCGTGGAGCTCTGGTTAGTGACCACTGTTGTCCTCACTGGGTTTCAAGGCACTTCAGCTCCTTTAATACTTTCTCTATCTTCCCCAAAGGGGACCCTGTTCTCATTTCGATGGTTGGCTGGAAGCATCAGCCTCGGTATTTGTCATGATCTGGAAGAGCCTCTCAGGAGACAGCAATATCAGGCTCCTGTGAGCATGCACATGTTGGCATCAGAAATATTGTTTAGGTTGGGGGCTGTATGCATGTGGGCTGGATCCCAGGTGGTATAGGCTTAGTAGGGTTATTCCTTCAATCTCTCCACTAAACTTAATCTCCATATCATGTCCTATGAATATTTTTGTTTCCCCTTTAAGACAGACCATCCTCACTTGGTTCATCCTTCTTCTTGAACTTAAAGCGGTAATTGAATTGTATGTTGTGTAATTAAAGGTTTTGGGGTAGTGTGTATGTGTGTGTGTGTGTGTGTGTGTGTGTTGTTTTTTCTTTTGTGTGTGTGTGTGTGTGATGTGGATGCCTAATTCATGATGGTATTTTATAGTTTCATTCATATGCTTATGTATTTCATGATGTCATTGTATATGATTAGTGAGTTGCACTCAATTATGTAGATGAACCACATTTTCTGTATCCATTCATGTGGTCAAATCATCTGGGTTCTTCCTAGCTTCTGGCTATCATAACTACAGCTGCTATAAACATAGTACAACATGTGTCCTAGTTATATGTTGGGGCATCATTTGGGAATATGCCCAGGAGTGAGATAGCTAAGTCCTCAGCATATACTATGTCCAATTATCTGAGGAAAGCCCAGAGTAATTTCCGGAATATTGTACCTCATTCCAATCCCTCCAATAATGGAGGAGTCTTCTTCTTTCTCCACATTGTGACCAGCATCTGCTGTTAACTGAATATTTGATCTTAGCCATTCTGCCTGGTGTATCTTTTCATTTGCATGATTAATAATGATGTTGAACATTTCTTTATGCATTTCTCAGCCATTCAAAATTCTTCTGCTGAAAATTATTTGTTTAGATCTGTACCCCATTTATAATGGGGTTATTTGACTTTCTGGAGCATAACTTCTTGAGTTCTTTGTACATATTGAATATTAGTTCTCTTTCAGATATAGGAGGGCAAATGTCTTTTTTCAAGATATTAGTGGCCATTTTGTCATAAAGACAGTGTTTCTTGCCTTACAGACACTTTGCATTTTTACAAGGTCCATTCTGTCAACTCTTCATCGTAAAGCATAAGCCACTGGTTTGGTGTTCTCTTCTAGAAATTTTCCATTGTTATCATGTGTTTCAGCTTTTCGCCACTTTTTCTTCTATTGGTTTGTGTTTATCTCTTTTTTCTGGATGCCCTTACTCCACTTGGACTTCAGCTTTGTACAGCGTGATAAGAATGGATGGACTTACATTAATTTACACACTGACATCTAGATGAACCAACACAGGTGTTCTACTTGCCTGTCTCTGTACCAATACCATATTATTTTTTACAGTGTTTGTGGGTATTCAACTTGAGGTTAGGGATGTTGATTTCCACAGAATTTCTTTTATTTTGAGAATAGTTTCCACCTCCTTGGTTTTTTTTTCTTATTCTAAATGAACTTGCATATTTCTTTTTCTAACTGTATGAAGAAATTTGTTGAAATTTTCTTAGGGATTGCATTGAATCTGTAGATTGCTTTTAGCAAAGGGCCATTTTTGCTACATCAATATTGACAATCCATGAATATGAAAAGACTTTCCATCTTCTGAGATTGTCTTCATTTATAGAAATTAAATTCTTTTCATACGGTACATTCCCTTACCTATTTGAGTTACACATAGGTATTTTTTGTTATTTGTGATTATTGTGAAGAGTGTAATTTCCCTAATTTCTTTCTTGGTCTGATTATTCATGGAAGGTTACTGATACGTTAGATTTAATTCTATATCCAGGACTTTGCTGAAGTTGTTTCTCACGTGCAGTATTTCTCTGGTGGAAATTATGGAGTCACTTAAGTGTACTATAATATCACCTGAAAATAGTGGTATTGACCTCTTCCTTTAATATTTGTATCCCTTTTTACTCCTTCTGTTGTCTAATTGGTCTGGCTAGCACATTGAGTACTATATTGAATAAGCAGGAAGAGAATGAATAGCCTTGTCTAGTCCCTGATTTTGAGGGAGAACTTCACGTTTCTCTTAGTTTAGTTTGATTTTTGGCTACTGGTTTGCTGTCCACTATGTTACTGTTGTTGAGTATGGGCCTTGAATTCCTATCATTGTATGACTTTGGCTATGAAGGGGCGTTTTATTTTGTCAAATGCTTTTGCAGCATCTAATGAGATGAAAATGTAATTTTCTTCTTTCAGTTTGATTATCTAGTGGATTATATTGTTGGAATTACATATTGAACTATCCTTGCATTCCTGTTATGAAGTCTCCTTGATAGTGATGGATGATAATTTTGATGTGTTCATGGATTTGGTTTCCAATCATTTGGTTGACTATTTTTTGTCAATATCCATAAGGGAAATTGGTTTGAAGTTCACTTTCTTTATTGGGTCTTTGCATGCTATAGGTATTAACATAACTGTGGCTTCATAGATGGAATTGGATAGTGTTCCTCTGTTTGCATTTTGTGGAATATTTTGTACAATAGTGGTATTTGGTTCTAGGAAGTGCGGATAGAATTTTCCACTAAAATCATCTGGTCCTGGGATCTTTTCCCAATTGGGAGCATTTTAATAATTGTTTCTAATTTTTTCGGATTCATGGTACAGTTTAGATATTTTATCTGACCCTGACTTAACTTTGGTAACTGCTCCCTGTATAGAAAATTGATAATTTGATCCAGATTTTCTACTTTTCTTGAATATAAATTTCAGTAATATGGTATGATGATGTTTTGAATTTCTGCAGATTCTGTTGTTTTATTTCCCTCTCATTTCGGATTTGGTTATTTGGATACTTTCTCTGTGCCCTTTTGTCATTCTAGCTCAGGTTTATGTACCATGTTGATTTACCCTTGGATCCAGCTCCTGGTTTTATTCATTATTTGTCGAGTTCTTTGTGTTTCTCCTTAGTTGATTTCAGACCTGAGTTTGATTATTTCCTGCCTTGTGCTCCTCTCAGGTGAATCTGCTTCTTTTTGCTTTTGAGCTTTTATATTTGTTGTCAAGCTGCTAATGTATGCTCTCTCCAGTTTCCCTTTGGATGCTCTCAGAGCTCTGAGTTTTCCTCTTAGCTCTCCTTTCATTGTGTCCCATAAGTTTGTTTGTTGTACCTTACATTTCCTAAAATTTTAAAACATTTTTATTTTTTTAATTTTTTTCTTTAGTTCTTCCTCTACCAAGTTATCACTGAGTAAAATATTGGTCAACCTCTATGAGTATTTGGGCTTCCTGACATTTTTGTTGTTATTGAAGTCCAGCCTTAGGTCATGGTCGTGTGAGAAAATGCACGGGATTATTTCACTCTTTGTATCTGTTGATGCCTCTTTTATGACCAACTGTATGGTCAGTTTTGGAGAATGTGCCGTGAGTTCCTGAGAATAAGGTATATTCTTTTGTTCTTGGATGAAATATTCTATAGATATTTCTTAAATCCATTTGGTTCAAAAGCTGTTAATTTCTCTGTGTCTCTGGTTTCACTTTCCATGATCTGGCCATTGCTGAGTGTGGGTTGTTGAAGTCTCCCACGACTATTTCATTAGCCTGAGCTTTAGTTCGGTTTCCTTTATAAATTTAGGTGCCCTTGGATGTAGTGTATAGATATTCAGGATAGAGAGTTGATCTTGGTGGAATTTTTTCTTTGATTAAAATGAAGTGTCCGTCCTTATCTTTTTTTTTTCTTTTTTGATATCTTTTGGTTGAATTAGATACTGGAATGTATCCTGCAGGATGTTTCCACAGACCATTTTCTTGGAAAATTGTTTTCCAGCCTTTTATTCTGAGATACTATCTGTCTTTGTCACTGAGCTGTGTTTCTTTTATGCAACAAAATTCTAGTTCTTCTTTATGTATGCAGTCTGTTAGTCTATGTCTTTTTTATTGGAGAATTTTGCTTTGATGCTAAGAGATATTAAGGAATAGTTATTGTGGTTTTCTGTTATTATTGGTAGAGGTGGAATTATGTTTGTGTGACTCTCTTCTTTTGGGTTTGTTGCAAGAGGATTACTTTCTTGCTTTTTATGGGGTGTAATTTCCCTCCTTCTGTTGGAGTTTCCCATGTATTATCTTTAATAGGGCAGGATTTGTGCAAATATAGTGTGTAAATTATGTTTATCATAAAATACTTTGGTTTCTCCAGCTGCATTGATTGAAAGTTTGGCAGGGGACAGTAGCCTGGACTGGCATTTATGTTCTCTTAGTGTTTTATAAAATCCACTCTGGATCTGACTTTCATAGTCTCTGATGAGAAGTCTGGTGTAATTCCTATAGGTATGCCTATATATGTTATTTGACTTTTTCCCTTAATGCCTTTAATATTCTTTATTTTTCTTTGTGCATTTGGTGTTTTGACTATTATGTAAAGGGAGAAATTTCTTTTTGGTCCAATCTATTTGGAGAAATGTATGATTCTTTTATTATTATAGGCATTTCTCCCTTTAGGTTAGGGAAGTTTTCTCCTATAATTTTTTGAAGATATGTACTGGCTCTTTTATACGGGAATCTTCACTCTCTTTTATACCCATTTTTCCTTTGGTTTGATCTCATTGTGTCCTGGATTTCCTGGTTGTTTTCCATTAGGAGCTTTTTGAGCTTTACATTTTCTTTGATGGTTGTGTAAATGTTTTCTACAGTATCTTCTGCCCCTGAGATTTTTATCCTTTATCTCTTGTAATCTCTTTCTGATGCTTCTCTCTATGACTTCAGATTTCTTCCCTAGGTTTTCCAACTCCAGGGTTGTCTCTCTTTGTGCTTCCTTTATTGATTCTATTTCCACTTATTGATCCTAGATTTTTTAAATTCCTTCATCTGTTTGACTGTGTTTTCCTGTAATTCTTGAAGGAATTTTGTGTTTCCCCTTTAAGGGCTTCTACTTATTTACCTGTGATGTCCTGTATTTCTTGAAGAGTTTTATTTGTTCCCTACTCAATGTCCTCTATCATCATCATGAAAAATGATTTTGAATCCACATCTTACTATTTCAGTTTGTTGGGATATCCAAATATTGCTTTCTTTGGATAAGGGAGCTCTGATGATGACAAGTAGTTTGGTTTCTGTTGCTTAGGTTCCTGTGCTTGACTCTGGCCATCAGGTTTTCTCCGGTGTTTCATGGTCTTGCTGTCTCTGATGGTGGCATGACCATCCTGTAAAACTCTTTGTCACTGTTCCTAGAGACTTCTTTTCTCCCACCAAGATGTGGGTACAGAGATATGTAGGACCAGATCAGCAATGGGTGCAGGCAGAAACAGGAAGTGTCCTGTCCCAGACTGCTCTTGATTTCTGCGTCCTGAGGCCTCCAGCCTGGTTGCTTGGAGCAGAAGGGTTGGTCTCGCCTGTGTTCTCAGTTGTGTTACTTTTCCTGGCCACTGGCTTCCATCTCTGGACACAGGTAGATACTGGAAGGATCCCCTCCCTTACTCTCCCAAGGTTCCTGTATCCATAGGGCTCTAAGCAGCTCCCTCTCAGCACAGGAATGTGAGCAGAGGTAATGGTTTCCCCTAAGTTCTCAGAATTGTCCATGATTCTGGGAGTCCAGCTTTCTCCCCCTCCAATTTTGGGTACAGTGAGCTATTGTAGTATGTCATCTCTGGGCGCAACCAGAAACAGGAAGCTTGTATCTTCTTGATAGTATCATCCTAATAAATTGAAATATCAAGATAGGCATTTCCAGTATATGAAATAAATATTGATGGCGTTGTCATGGGGAGGTGAATACAAATAGATACAAAATACACTTGAATAAGTGTATTAAGATACATCCTGACTGGAATCTGTGGAGAAGAATGACAGAGTCTGTATTATATAAAATGGATTATGAAATTGAGTGGAAAAATTCTTCTAATAAACATAATATAAATTTAAATTGAATCTTCTTCATCATTTATTTATATAACACATCTTCACTAGGCATCTAGAATTTCATCAATTATGATACATTAAGGATGCAAATAAGAAAAAAAACGAATCTTCCATAAACAGGCATTTTAGATTTTTGTTGCATCTTAACCAGAACCATGGATAATTCAGAGAACTTAGGGGAAACCATTACCTCTGCTCCCTTAATGTAAAGGGAGAGAAAGAACTTAGAGTGTTGTCAAACATGTGCTCACAGGTTCTTACTTATATAATGGGTCCATGGTCTTTATTTTCAGTGAGCTTAGTTTTGGTGGGGGTAATCTGAGATTGAATTTTGTAAGTTATTTCTGTGTTTTTAACTTATTTTTCTATATCATTTATCTTTAATAAAGATTTATATTTTATTCAGTTTGTTTATTTTATTTATATTTCATTTCAGCATTTCTGCTGACAATAGATCTCTCCAAAGTAAATGAACTAAAGAAACCAATTTTGATATTTTACTAACATACCAGATTACCGCAGACGATGTGGCTATTTGATTATAGGAGAGCACTAACTATGCTTCCTTTGGTATAGAATATGAAGATGAAACCAAAACACAAGTTAAATAATTCAAATAAGGTATTAGCTATAATGGTGAATTTTGTAATTGGATGCATTCACTATCATTATAATTAGACCTGATATGATGTAGAGAATTACAAAGAGCTAATATGTGACTATTTCAATACAAACACCTAATATACAGTGACTAATTTCAGTTTCATTGACATTTTGGTTGGGTCACAAGCCTTTAACAGCTGAGGTATTTTTGTAGCCTCTTATGTGGAGTTCTCATGCACACTAAATGTATTTACTCTATAGTATGCAGGAGAGTTCACAAAGCATATATAATATAATAAACACAAGAAAAATAAAATTTCATAGCCATAATCATAGAAAGATTATTTGTCCTCAACATTTATGCTTGCATGTCAGAACAGGATTCAATGTACAATTGACTTAACACTCTTCCAGGCAAGCCACACATCCAGGGAGGGGCTGATGTGAGCGGATCCACACTGAGTTGTAGTGACCTAAATCTGAGCTGTTCTCGCCATACTGAACGTGTTACCTTTCATCCTCTGTGGCTGAGACCTTGTATGAACAATCCTAAGAAACCTTGGCTCTCCTGTTCTATCTGCAACTCATTAAGTCTCTCAGAAACCACGTTAGGAACCCCAGTGTGTTCCGTTACCATAACCTTTCTCTGCCTGAGGCATCTCATCTGTAAAATAAGAATAAAAAGCCTCTTTGTTTAACAAACACTTAATGTTGCTGAGACCCGGGAGCTGTCCTGGGTGCTGAAAACAGAGTACAGCCAGACACAGGTTCTGTGCTCATGAGAGTTAAAAGCTGAGCTGGGAGAGATGCATAATCAATACGATCATATATGTATATAATAAAGAACTTGGTAGTGGAAAAGCTTGAAAGAAAGAAAAATAAAACAAGAAAAGAACAGAGAATCAAAACAGAAGGTACAGGTGTGGTTAGACTGGAAATCACGCCCACTGCAAAACAGGCAGTATGGCACAAGTTCACTTCTGAAATAAATAACTCTAAAGATCAATTCTGTGCTCAGAAGAAAAAAAGTGCCTATTAAAGATAAAACTTTTAATTTTTTTTCCCAGACAAGATCTAGTGGAATTGCTAACCATCTGGACTAATTGAAGAAATCTTAAAAGGGTGCCACAGAGACGACATAGTAATGAAGAATGCAAACTGCTTTTACAGAAGATCTGAGTTTGGATTCAGGCTCCCGTGTCCTGTGACCCACAACCACTTGTTATTTCAGCTCCTGGGGATATACCGCCTCTACTGGCTTTCTTGGACATAGTGCTTATATGTGTATACACAAACACACACACACACACACACACAAACACACACACACACACACACACACGTTCACTCACAGAGATAATTAAAAATTAAAAAGTAGACTTTGAAAAAGAATGTTATAGAAGAATCATTTAAGGAGACAAAATAATGAGTCAGAAATTGATATTCATACACAGAAATCAGTGCATGAGGAACAGGGCAATTAAAACATGACTAAAATTAACATTTTCAGTCATGATTGCTCTGTAACATGAAATAATAGCAATATATGTTCACATCTGAAGTAAATATAAAATAGACAGCAAGCTAGAGCAGATGGGAAGGAGTAACTGGAAATATAAGATTCCACGGGCTACGTATTAATACATATAAATTAATACAAATAAGGAAGTATTTAAGTAGAAGTGAGTCTGCATTCTTTGACACATATTGTAAATACCAGGTGTGGTGGGAACACATAAAACAAGTGTCTTAATTTTTTTTAATATATCTCGATGCTGAGGAACAGGGATACCAGAACATCTGCTTACATCCTGCTACTAGAAAAAGAGTGCCCTCATCTTTAGTGCCCATTCTTGGGAAGGTGAATAAAAAAAAAGCCGGGTTATGACTACTGGGTTTGAAGAACATGTGGACTGTGACAAGTTGGTATCCAGAGTGACTGCAACATCCACAAAACACAGTACTGGAGAGAACAGTGAGAGATTCAAAGAAGATCACACTGTGGGCCTCCTTCTGCTGACTCTTCTACTAACAAACTGGGACAGGTAATTCCCCACACATTCCAGGTTCACATAAACCTTCCTCTCTTGCCATAGAGATCTCGGATCTTCCACTTTTCCAGGAATTTCTGGAACTACCCAAATGTTTCCAAGGATCTATAGGTCTTTCCACATTTGCCCAGGTGTGCAAAGTCTTCCCACAGATCCTGAAAAGAAATCACACTCTCCTCTTCCAGAAGGAGTGTTTTTTTTTATTCCATCTTTATTAAATTGGGTATTTCTTATTTACATTTCAAATGTTATTCCCTTTCCTGGTGTCCAGGCTAACATCTCCCTAGCACCTCCCACTCCCCTTCTATAGGGGTGTTCCTCTCCTGATGCACCCCCACATTCTGCCCCTTCCCAACAATCCCATTCACTGGGGAGTTCAGTCTTGGCAGGACCAGAGACTTCACCTTCCACTGGTGCAGGACTCCCAGCTGCCGAGACGGTTCTTTTCTGCGCATGTGCACACACGTGTGCTGATGAGCCCGCAAACCCTCTATTCCTCTGGGAGAACGTTGCCCTAGAGATATAACAGCCAGAATGTAGGCATCGAGGCCCTGGCAGCCTGAGAGTCCTGCAGAGGCTGACAGTCTCCACTGCCCCTTCTGTGACAATCAGTGTTGAATGTCTGGGAATTCTGAAGTGGCTTTTGTTGTATCGACTGACTTGTTAGCAGAAATGTGAGAGCATCAGTAACCCACACAGAGGTGGCTCATATCTCACAGGTGACAGGCAGGGCACTTGTGCTTGCCCAGATGCCCTTTTATCGTGTGGATGTGTTTCTCTCCCTCTCCAAGCAGGCTTCGGTGCAGGGAAAAATCCCGTCCTCTCTCTCTCCATAAAACGATATTCAGCTCTGGTTTGAAAGTCAAAGAAACAGCCATGTGTGCCGTGGGACAACAATGAGGACAGATTCTTTTACGTATGCAAATGTATTCCGAGTGATACTTTGGATTTATAATTTTAAGATTATTACCAGCAGGTAATGAAATTAAGATTTCAATATCGTGCTCCATTTAACTGGCAGGTAAGCTTTTGGCTGGATCAGGAATCATCACCTTGTTGATTAAATACTAATCGGGCTGTGATGACATCCCGTAATTAGTTAGGGCTTGGGGGGGAATAAGATTTCCTTTGCTACCTGCCATTTTAGCTCAAGGCAACTTTGAGGCTTCAGGGAGGACGCTCTCAGTCTCAGAAGGTTTCCATTAGAAGGAGTAGATGGTTGAGCAGTTCTCCCATCTCCGGGTGAGAGTCTAATTCTAGACCTGGGTAATTAGATCAACAGTTAGATGTAACTGCAGACACACAATAGGATGCAGTTCAGGCTGATTAGCCACACAAAGCCATTAGGTGGATCAAGGAAAACTCAGAATTTCTTTTCCAGAGCAGAACAATCCACACTGGAGCTGCGCGTGGGTGGCTGCAGGCTCGTGTCTCTACAGGTGCTCTCTGAGCCACCTGCAGGTATAGGATGGTGTACAGTCTTTGTCCCAAGCCTACAGTGAAGAGGTGCTCATCCTGTCTCCGGGCTAGAAGGAACTGAACTTCAGAGATGTCTTTGTTCAGGTCCATACAGCAAAGGGCAGGGCAGAGAGAGCTTCACTTTCGGTATGTCTGATCTTTAAGACTTCCTCACAGACACTGCTGCAAATCTCCACCCCCAACCATTGATCCCAAAGCAAGAGTGACCATCAAGATATCTAAGATGTGACTTCCACTGTGCACGGAGAAAAACTTCTGAACGAGTTGAGGTCTCTTCTAGGGTGCACAAGGAAAACCTTCCTCCAGTAACTCCCACCAGCTCTGGGGTGCCGCGAGAGGGAGCAGGCAGGGTCCCCCATATTGACAGCTGCAAAGGCTGTTTCAGGCTCAGTCCCCACCTTCCGGGTTTAGAGTGGGTTGGGGGTGGTGGTGTGGAGAGCCCTGCCTGGACTATCTGAGATTGAAGAACACACGGAGGGGCTCCAGGCCACGTGCGCCCTCTAGCGCCAGTCAGAGAGACGACATCTCCGTGAGATCTCACCTGGGAGACCTGCATCCACCTCTGACCTGGGCACAGCCGTATCCCTCCAATTTGAGAGGGAAACCTGCCCTTTGTAGGTCCGTGAGCGCCTAATAGGGCTACAGGAAGAGCGTTTAGCTGCACAAGGTCTTGGATTGGGTCTTCAGCGCTACTTAAAGAACAAAACAGGGCATTTCGACCAACCCCTTTCTTTTTACATCAAAAACGGATAAATGGAGCCTAATTGCAGTTTCTACTTATGTATTTTATCTATCCATTTCCTCCTTTCTTTCCTTCTCTCTCTCTTTCTTTCTTTGTGTGTGTGAGAGATATGTATGTGTACTCATGTGTTTGAATGTGTATTGTGCAGACATGTGTGTATGTGTGATATGATGTCATAGATTTTCATTGCTTTCCTATCAGATTCTCCGCAGCAAGGTCTTTCAGTCAAAATCAGACTCATTGATATGACGAGTTCTGCTTGCCACTTTCCTCTCTGGATTCCCTAACTCTGCCGTCCCAGGCTTTAATTATAGTCAACCTCCACACCCACCCCCTCCGACCCCTCCCCCCATTTATGTGGGTTTCCAGGGGAGGGGAGTTGTACTAGGTCTCTGTGCTTTGATGGAAAGTGCTTTAGTTGTGGATCCATTTCCCTGGCTTCTGTAGTGTATGTCGGATGCTCATATTATACTGAGCGAGTGTTTTGAAATTTCAAAGGAAAGATACCTAAGCCATCTCAGGCCGGAGGGCCATGGCTCTTGGTGCATTTGGAATGTAGGTGGCTGTCCTCAGCCTCATCAGTGTCTCTAACACTGAAATTGTAACCTTTTCTTTTTCTTTTTTCCTTCTTCATTTTTTTTATATCAGTGTCTATTCATTATCCACAGTGCTGGGTTGCATCGAGACAACTTCCTTTAACCATGTCATGTGCTTTACCCTGTTCGACCTTCCTGCTTACCCCCATCCCCCACCCCCCGGCCTAGTCACTTTCCTTCTCCAGACCTTTGTCTGCCTTCATGACATATGGACATATTTGTTTTTTTTTTTTTGATCTGTTAAGAACCCATAAATATTCTGTAAAGAATTACAGGACTTGGGTTTGGAGATTCAGCTCAGTGGTAGAGTGCTTGTCTAGCAAGCGCAAGGCCCTGGGTTCGGTCCCAGCTTCAAAATAAAAAAGAATTACAGGACTCACAACGAAACAAAAATTACAGTATTTGCTTCTTGGTGTCTGGTTGATTTTGCTTAATGCCGTGGGCTCCAGTTTTCCTACCAAACACTAAATTCAATCCCTTTTGTGGCTGGATAAAATTCCATTGTGTATGTGTACCAGGACTTATTCAATGGACTATTGATGGATGCACAGGCAGATTCCACATCTTGGCTACTGAAAATAGTGCCACAGTAAGCATGGTGTGCAGGTGTCCTCTGATGTGTTGGCTCTGAGTCCTGTGGGCTCGGTGTCCAAATGCTCAGGCTGACTGCCATTCACCGAGAGTCTCTGAGCCTAAGCTGTGTGCTCTCTTTGGATGGTGGCTTTGCATGAGATGACTGTGTTGTGTGTGTGTGTGTGTGTGTGTGTGTGTGTGTGTGTGTTTGTGTTCGGTGAATGGCTGTGCACCCTTACGTTGGGACTATTCATGGAGTTTATGAAGCTAGAGCTGTGTTGGTGAGCATTGGAGATAGATATTCACAGCACCCCGTCCCTCTATCCCTCCTTACCCCTCAGCTTCCTTCTGCTCCTTTTCCCTTCCCCTTCTTCCTCCATTCCCCCTTTCAAGACAGTGACTCACTATATAGCCTACGCTGGCCTCATGCTTGCAATGATTCCCCTGCTTCAGCCTTCCAAATACCAAGAAGTCCTTTCCTTGGAGGAAGAGAGAGACTTTCAGAGGTGCAGTTGTGGGCATGGGTTGCCAGGAGAGGAGTAGACACCAGACTGTCTGACTTTGTACAAGGAAACTAGGACCAAAGCAGATAGAATTGGGGACAGTGAGGTTGGCCACTGTGCCCCCGCACCTAGAACCAGAGCTCTGGCAAGTCATGTTTTCTAAGGGATCAAGTCATGTCAGTGGTAGATAGAATATGGCACAGGGATCCTTGGGAACATGTAAAGCAGAAATTATTACCTACAATTTCTAGTCTAGGAGAAGAAAGGGCACCCAGATTGTGTGTGTGTGTGTGTGTGTGTGTGTGTGTGTGTGTGTGTTCATGTGTTGGGTCATAGCAGGAAACAGGGTGGATAGCTGGATTTCAAGATTCTCTGAAATTTGAGTATTTTCCTGAGCTTCTGGGTAGAGATATGGCTGTGTGGGTCTGTTTGGTATCTGATCCTTTAAATAGAGAAGGGCTTACATTGGGAGGGCCCATACCACGCAAAATGGACAAATACCAAATGGTTTCCCTCATTTTGGGGGCCCTAAAATTCTTTAAAGATTCATTGTGCTCATATGAAATGGGAGAAGCAGGTCTCGGGGATTAAGGGGGTTGAATAGACATTGCTGGATGCAGAGGAAGAGGTGCTGCTCCTCTGTTAGCCAGCAGACTGGCCAGAACAGCATCAAGTGAACAGGCAAACCATGTTGTCATCACTTGGGGGAACCATGGTGAATTAGGATGAAAAGCATCTCTCCTGTCCCAAGCCAGATTCCCCAGGGCCTCTGGGCCATCTCAGACACTGACTAACAAAGGCATCAATATCAGAGCTGAGAGATCCACATCAGAAACTAGTCACATTCCTCAGTTTCCCCTCTGGAAGAAAGAGATCAATTACAGTCAGGACCAGCTTAGGCACAGCCTAGGTTCCAGCTGCCTTTTCCAGAGCCACCACCAGCCTTGTTAGTGAAGGTGATCTGGCACTGATCAGTGGGCTGCATTCTTGGGTTAAGGATATTATAATACAACCACTATAGGAGACATCTGTTGCTGGACATAGCACCGTAGGCATGGCCAAGCCTGGTTGGTTTCTATTAATATCATTCATGAATCAGAGGCTTAAGTGGATGGAGGGGTGAAAGGGTTTGTGGCTGTGGGACCACTTCCCTACTGGGGACTTGGCAGGACTTGGTCTACCCTGGACTTTCTCCAGGATCCTCCCATTATGTCCTTTCCAATTAAGGTGTTAAATCAGAGAGAGAATGGGTCCAGGTGGTATCCTGGAGACCGTGGCTCTGACATCACGGAAGCATCGTGTGATCATGCTTAATTAGCACATACTCGATGTTCTCATGCTCTTCTTCAAGCCAGTGGCCTCTGAACTGAACCCCATGATTATTGATTAGTGAGTGAATGTGAGACTGAAAGGGGGTGGGGCTGCAGTATTGCCCTGTACAGGGCAGCCGGATGTCTTCCTGTTGGCAGAGCCCACATCGGAATGACTGCGGCTCCAGACAGAGTGCCCAGGCCTGAGAATTTAAATTATGATCCTTGAATCCCTAACGTAATGAGCCATCTTCCAGCCCCTGGTGTTTTGTCTGATGAGTCGGCAAGTTGCATGTTTAATATGTAAGGAATGGGAACCATGAGGAATGGGAAAAAGAGAGTGTTTGCCTCCTCTGCCCACCCTCTCTGCTCCCAGGGAGGTTGTGGCAATGGCAGGGTGCCCTCATCTTCTCAGTGAACTGGACTTCGTGGATGTTCTCAGGACCATGGAGAGAGCCAGAGACGCTGCTTTGTTCTGCAGGATGTTTCTGACTCTGGATGTTTCTGGATGAATTCCAGGTGAAAGGATACCTTTACTTCACAGAGAGGGAAATCAAGAGGCTCGATTATTGCACCAGCATCTGGGGTCTGTGGGACCCGTGGGGAGGGCTCTGTCCTTTGTCAGCAGTGGGGGGGTCACTGGATTCTGCAGTCACAGACTGAGCAGTTCCTGTCCCACTCAGGGTCCTCCATTCAGGTAAAGCTGGATCCCCTACTACAACACAGGGAGAAATCAGTGAGTTTATTACACAGAGAAGGTGACTGTCACTGTTTCTGATTTGAACATTGGCATGTAGAGAGAGCTTTATACACAATTCTGTGGCTTTTCAGGCACCATTGTTCAAAAGATATAATTTACAGCAAGGTTGAAGGACAAAGTGAAGTTTAAAAATTAGCTAAAATATAGTGATTAAATGTACTTGTTTTTATTTAAATTTTTAGATTTATTTTGTTATTTTATATGTACCTGCACCTAGGTGCGTGTGCTATATGCATACGGTACCCTTAGGGATCAGAAGAGGGTGTCTGATCCATTCGAACTGGACTTATGGATGGTTGTGAGCTGCCACGTGGGTGCTGGGAATGGAACTCGGGTCCGCTGCAAGAGCATTCATTGCTCTATAGGACTGACCCATCTCTCTAGCCCATGACTTGTTTCTCTTAGGTCATTTTCTTTTTGTATATAAAGTTCCAAGATGATTTTATGAGTTACATCGTTTGGATGTAGTGATGAGAGTGGATTAGTAACAGCGTGAAACCAGAGGCCATACACTTCCTGACCCTCAGTAAGGACAGTTTCAATTGTGTGTATACACATATACACGCACGCGCGCGCGCACACACACACACACACACACACACACACGCACGGACGCATGCACGTGCATGCATATTGTTTACAGATTCCCTTGGAAGCCAGAAGAGGACCTCAGGTTCTCAGGAGCTGATTTACAGGCAGTTGTGAGCTGCTTAAGTGGATCCTAAGAACAGAATTTGGGTTCCCTGCGAGTTTGGAACATGCTCTTAAGTGATGGGCTCTCTCTTCATACCCATGTGTTTTACAGTCTCGACTGAGATATCTTTAGGAAAACGTGCACTATCTCTGCAGGCAGCCTTGGCTGGGTCGGTTGTGTTGATGTTTCTGATGCTCAGCCATCAGGAGACAAAGGCTAGACCCCAGAAGATAGCTTCTCTCCATTTTAGCGTCACCCTTAACTCTCCAGGTCCTCTATCCTGTCTTGTTCGAACCACAGGCACAATGCTGCTTCCTCCAGGACTCTGGTAGGTGTGTTCTCGTCGGCTGAGCAAGGACGTGAGGCTAAGAATAAAGGTCACCATGACTCAGTGCCTTTTGCTGTACTATTTATGAAACGTTTTGTCTGGAATGAGGGCCGGGACTGGTTCAGGTGTGTAAATTAGAGACAGCCTCAAAGTCTCTTGAGTTGAGCCTCTTTTATAACCGTAGAGTCTCTCTGGGGAGCACGTCGCCAATCAGACCACCTTTACCCCTGAAAGGATGGCTGAACACAGGCTTTGGGGCCGAGATACTTCTGCAAGCTGGGAGACTGTGGAGTCAAACTGCTGTCCGTTCCTCAGCTTCCCAGCTTCTGTCACATGTAGCTCTTCAGCTTGACATCACAAACTGGAAGGGAAGAGAGCAGGGAGCTCATTACCATGGGTGTCTTGGAAAGTTTGGGGGTGAGTTCTGCATTAATTAAGCCTCATTTGAATAATGAGCATATGCTATTTATTTTCTTGGAGAGCTGCTCTGAGGGAAGCAGGGAGGCTTCTCCTATAGGAAGCCTGGTGGCCCATGGGCCCGCCGCCCATCACTTGGGGGAGGGAGGGGGAGGCAAGGGTGCTATTTTAATCTCTCTGTTATTGAAGGAAGCACCCATAACTGGAACATTGTTGGGTGGTTTGTCAGCTGTTTCTGTGAGAAAAGGCCTGAGGTCAGTCATGTTTTCTCCAGTCCTTTCAATGTTGCTGTCTGCCGTGCATAGGAGATGGTCTAAAATATGCCCATCTCATCTCCCCAAAACATGTGCTCTTCTTCATTTTTTATGGGAATGAGTAGAATGGTGGTGAACTTGGGATCATGTGGCTACCTTAGTGGTCATGAGGGGGACTCCACAGGAAGAGAGGTGTTCTCACACCAAACACCCAGATCTGCCTGATCTCGCCCTGGGTGCTTAAAAAGGATGGCATCTCTTCACCAAAAAGCAATGATTCCTCTGTACATATGGATATTTAAATCCTATCGGGGCTCATGATTTAGTCTAGGTAAAACAAGCATCCTATGTGCCTTTTCTCTGTGATTTTTTTTTTTTTTTGCAATTGGCTGGGCAGAGTGACATCATTTCTCATGTGATACAGGAAGAAACCAGCCAGATTCCTTCAGCTCTGTAATTAAATCACATACCTTCATGCCTTTGGCTTCACCCAGCAATCTTCCTTCTCAGAACTACTTGCCCATCAGTCTAGGACACAGTTCAGAGCCATAAAAAAAAGTACAGAAGGCTCATGCCTGATTCTGTTGAGTGTGTGGTTCAAGAACTCACACATGCTGGCACTTATGAGGCTGCACACTGGAGCTTCACACACTTAACATTATGATATTGCAGAGGAGGGGAGGGGCTGTGCACACATGCTAATTTCATACTTCAGGGAGATAAAGGAATTCATGTTCTTGGGGTTTTAGAGCCACCCAGACCCAATGAATGTTCTTCACGCAAACATCATGAGTCTTTAAGCAAGACTTTAAAACAAGGGTGCAATTATCGTATATGTGAAGAGACCCTGTGGTGGTTTGAATGTGCACTGACCAGGAAATGGCACTATGAGGAGGTTGGCCTTCTTGGAGGAGGGGTCTCCCTCTGAGGGTGAGTTCTTGAAACCCTTCTCCCAGCCATGTGGGAGACAGTCTGCTCCTGGCTTCTTTTAGATGACGATGTAGAACTCTCAGCTCCTTCTCCAGCACCATGTCTGTCTGCACACTGCCATGCCCTCTGCCTTGATGATCATGGACTGACCCTCTAAACCTGTAAGCCAGCCCTGATTACATGTTGTCCTTGTTCATGGTGTCTCTTCTCCACAGTGGAAACCTAACTAAGACCCCAGACTGGATAGTTCATGGGATTGCTCAAATATCCTTGGCACCATCACTCTTTTATCTTCTGCAATGGCCAAACCCAATCTCTCTCCAGTCCAGGGTGCTCCTCCAGTCTTGGTTCTCACAGGACTCCCCTGTACAAGGCACTTTCGCTCAGAGTCTCCTAGTGTCTACAATACCACCAGCCATGGCATCCTCTTCTTTGATAGGGTGAAGTCTATTCTCGAGGACGGGCACCACATCTCCATGTGGTTTTGTTAAGTAGCAAAGCATCTCCAGGGACAGTGCACAGATTCTAGGGCTTAGGGAGACGGCTCAGCCACGATGAACACTTGTTACTCTTGCAGAGGACCCAGGTTCTATTCCCAGCATCCATATGATGGCTCACAGTTGAACTTTTACCCAGTTACAGGAGATCTAATGCCCTCTCTTGGCCTCTTCAGACATCAGGCAGGCACGTGGTGCACACAGTTCCGTGTAGCCAGAACATTCACACATTTGATAATGTAAACACATCTGAATTTTAAAAGGTATGAGCTTGGGTTATGGGCATGGGTGATCCTGAGCGTGGATTCCAACAGCTCTCTATTAAGGGTAGGAGGGACACCAGGAGTTTGGATGCCGGTGGCTGTAGGTGAGGGAGCACCATATGGTCATGTCAGTATGATGCCTCCTGGTTTGGAAGTGCTCATCTCACGGCTCTGATGGTGCCCATGAGGCAGAGGTCTCATCACTGAGCTTGGGAACAGTCAGCTCTGGGGGAAGGCGGCAGGTGAATGACTATGTCTTTCTTCAAATACAATGAAAGAGGTTCTTTTCCCCGTGTTTTCTGTCATCATAGAGTTCTAAAAAGCCCCGTGGTCCAGATGAACTTAATTTGAAAGTCATTACAATGGAGATGGGGGGTGTGAGCTGACAGTTCATTAAGGAAATATTTAATGAGCAAAGAAAAAAGTGCCAGAGTTAACATTATAAACACGATTAATGAGCAGGGTGGCTCCAAAAATTCATAAAAGAAAATAACAACACAACACGCAGGTCCTCGTCTCTGTTGGCCTGACAGGCTTCTGAGAGTGTGTCCTGATTTGTTTGTGTTAAATGGTTGAGGCTCTAGGCTTGCCCACATGGCCGATGTTTTCTCTCATCTGAACTTGACAGGAATAACTTTATGTTTTTGTGTAAACACTTTCCTAATGCCATAATCACTTTAGCTGATGTGGGCTCGGGTGTTTGCCAGCCAGTTAGGGATGAAGAGGCTTAATGTGTTTCTTCTTTAAAAACAAAAACAACAACAATAACAACAACAACAACAGCAGCAACAAAAAAACCCCAAAACAAACAAACAAACAACCAAGTTTATATATTTTTAAAAAAACCACAACAACTTCATATTCACCAGAATAGTAAACTGGAATTTATGTTGTCTGGTGGGTACTTATTCCTCTCTCTAGAGCGCTATTTTATTAGGGTTTCCAGAGAAACAGAAATGGCAGAATGAATACACATTGTCTTAGGTAGATTTCCATTGCTGTGAACAGACACCTTAGGCAGGGTAACTCTTTTTTATTTTTTATTTATTTTTTTATTAACTTGAGTATTTCTTATATACGTTTCGAGTGTTATTCCCTTTCCCGGTTTCCGGGCAAACATCCCCCTCCCCCCTCCCCTTCCTTATGGGTGTTCCCCTCCCAACCCTCCCCCCATTGCCGCCCTCCCCCCATAGACTAGTTCACTGGGGGTTCAGTCTTAGCAGGACCCAGGGCTTCCCCTTCCACTGGTGCTCTTACTAGGATATTCATTGCTACCTATGGGGTCAGAGTCCAGGGTCAGTCCATGTATAGTCTTTAGGTAGTGGCTTAGTCCCTGGAAGCTCTGGTTGCTTGGCATTGTTGTACTTTTGGGGTCTCGAGTCCCTTCAAGCTATTCCAGTTCTTTCTCTGATTCCTTCAATAGAGGACCTATTCTCAGTTCAGTGGTTTGCTGCTGGCATTTGCCTCTGTATTTGCTGTATTCTGGCTGTGTCTCTCAGGAGCGATCTACATCTGGCTCCTGTCGGTCTGCACTTCTTTGCCTCATCCATCTTGTCTAATTGGGTGGCTGTATATGTATGGGCCACATGTGGGGCAGGCTCTGAATGGGTGTTCCTTCAGTCTCTGTTTTAATCTTTGCCTCTCCCTTCCCTGCCAAGGGTATTCTTTTTCCTCATTTAAAGAAGGAGTGAAGCATTCACATTTTGATCACCCATCTTGAGTTTCGTTTGTTCTAGGGATCTAGGGTAATTCAAGCATTTGGGCTAATAGCCACTTATCAATGAGTGCATACCATGTATGTCTTTCTGTGAGTGGGTTAGCTCACTCAGGATGATATTTTCCAGTTCCAAACATTTGCCTACGAATTTCATAAACTCGTTGTTTTTGATAGCTGAGCAATATTCCATTGTGTCGATGTACCACATTTTCTGTATCCATTCCTCTGTTGAAGGGCATCTGGATTCTTTCCATTTTCTGGCTATTATAAATAAGGCTGCGATGAACATATTGGAGCACGTGTCTCTATTATATGTTGAGGCATCTTTTGGGTATATGCCCAAGAGAGGTATAGCTGGATCCTCAGGCAGTTCAATGTCCAATTTTCTGAGGAACCTGCAGACTGATTTCCAGAATGGTTTTACCAGTCTGCAATCCCACCAACAATGGAGGAGTGTTCCTCTTTCTCCACATCCTCGCCAGCATCTGCTGTCACCTGAGTTTTTGATCTTAGCCAATCGCACTTGTGTGAGGTGAAATCTCAGGGTTGTTTTGATTTGCATTTCCCTTATGACTAAAGATGTTGAACATTTCTTTAGGTGTTTCTCAGCCATTCGGCATTCCTCAGCTGTGAATTCTTTGTTTAGCTCTGAACCCCATTTTTAATAGGGTTATTTGTTTCCCTGCGGTCTAACTTCTTGAGTTCTTTGTATATTTTGGATATAAGGCCTCTATCTGTTGTAGGATTGGTAAAGAACTTTTCCCAATCTGTTGGTTGCCATTTTGTCCTAACCACAGTGTCCTTTGCCTTACAGAAGCTTTGCAGTTTTATGAGATCCCATTTGTCGATTCTTGATCTTAGAGCATAAGCCATTGGTGTTTTGTTCAGGAAATTTTTTCCAGTGCCCATGTGTTCCAGATGCTTCCCTAGTTTTTCTTCTATTAGTTTGAGTGTGTCTGGTTTGATGTGGAGGTCCTTGATCCACTTGGACTTAAGCTTTGTACAGGGTGATAAGCATGGATCGATCTGCATTCTTCTACATGTTGCCCTCCAGTTGAACCAGCACCATTTGCTGAAAATGCTATCTTTTTTCCATTGGATGGTTTTGGCTCCTTTGTCAAAAATCAAGTGACCATAGGTGTATGGGTTCATTTCTGGGTCTTCAATTCTATTCCATTGGTCTATCTGTCTGTCTCTGTACCAATACCATGCAGTTTTTATCACTATTATTTAGCTCTGTAATACTGCTTGAGTTCAGGGATAGTGATTCCCCCTGAAGTCCTTTTATTGTTGAGGATAGCTTTAGCTATCCTGGGTTTTTTGTTATTCCAGATGAATTTGCAAATTGTTCTTTCTAACTCTTTGAAGAATTGGATTGGTATTTTGATGGGGATTGCATTGAATCTGTACATTGCTTTTGGTAAAATGGCCATTTTTACTATATTAATCCTGCCAATCCATGAGCATGGGATATCTTTCCATCTTCTGAGGTCTTCTTCAATTTCTTTCCTCAGTGTCTTGAAGTTCTTATTGTACAGATCTTTTACTTGCTTGGTTAAAGTCACACCGAGGTACTTTATATTATTTGGGTGTATTATGAAGGGTGTCGTTTCCCTAATTTCTTTCTCGGCTTGTTTCTCTTTTGTATAGAGGAAGGCAACTGATTTATTTGAGTTAATTTTATACCCAGCCACTTTGCTGAAGTTGTTTATCAGCTTTAGTAGTTCTCTGGTGGAACTTTTGGGATCACTTAAATATACTATCATGTCATCTGCAAATAGTGATATTTTGACCTCTTCTTTTCCGATCTGTATCCCTTTGATCTCCTTTTGTTGTCTGATTGCTCTGGCTAGAACTTCAAGAACTATATTGAATAAGTAGGGAGAGATTGGGCAGCCTTGTCTAGTCCCTGATTTTAGTGGGATTGCTTCAAGTTTCTCTCCATTTAGTTTAATGTTAGCAACTGGTTTGCTGTATATGGCTTTTACTATGTTTAGGTATGGGCCTTGAATTCCTATTCTTTCCAGGACTTTTATCATGAAGAGGTGTTGAATTTTGTCAAATGCTTTCTCAGCCTCTAATGAAATGATCATGTGGTTCTGTTCTTTCTGTTTGTTTATATAATGGATCACGTTGATGGTTTTCCATATATTAAACCATCCCTGCATGCCTGGGATGAAGCCTACTTGATCATGGTGGATGATTGTTTTGATGTGCTCTTGAATTCGGTTTGCCAGAATTTTATTGAGTATTTTTGCATCGATATTCATAAGGGAAATTGGTCTGAAGTTCTCTTTCTTTGTTGGGTCTTTGTGTGGTTTAGGTATAAGAGTAATTGTGGCTTCGTAGAAGGAATTCGGTAGGGCTCCATCTGTTTCAATTTTGTGGAATAGTTTGGATAATATTGGTATGAGGACTTCTATGAAGGTTTGATAGAATTCTGCACTAAACCCGTCTGGACCTGGACTCTTTTTGGTTGGGAGACCTTTAATGACTGCTTCTATTTCCTTAGGAGTTATGGGGTTGTTTAACTGGTTTATCTGTTCCTGATTTAACTTCGATACCTGGTATCTGTCTAGGAAATTGTCCATTTCCTGAAGATTTCAAATTTTGTTGAATATAGGTTTTTATAGTAAGATCTGATGATTTTTTGAATTTCCTCTGAATCTGTAGTTATGTCTCCCTTTTCCTTTCTGATTTTGTTAATTTGGATGCACTCTCTGTGTCCTCTCGTTAGTCTGGCTAAGGGTTTATCTATCTTGTTGATTTTCTCAAAGAACCAACTTTTGGTGCTGTTGATTCTTTCTATGGTCCTTTTTGTTTCTACTTGGTTGATTTCAGCTCTGAGTTTGATTATTTCCTGCCTTCTGCTCCTCCTGGGTGTATTTGCTTCTTTTTGTTCTAGAGCTTTTAGGTGTGCTGTCAAGCTGCTGACATATGCTCTTTCCTGTTTCTTTCTGCAGGCACTCAGCGCTATGAGATTTCCTCTTAGCACAGCTTTCATTGTGTCCCATAAGTTTGAGTATGTTGTATCTTCATTTTCATTAAATTCTAAAAAGTTTTTAATTTCTTTCTTTATTTCTTCCTTGACCAGGTTATCATTGAGTAGAGCATTGTTCAATTTCCACGTATATGTGGGCATTCTTCCCTTATTGTTATTGAAGAACAGTTTTAGGCCGTGGTGGTCCGATACCACGCATGGGATTATTTCTATCTTTCTGTACCTGTTGAGGCCCGTTTTTTGACCAATTATATGGTCAATTTTGGAGAAAGTACCATGAGGAGCTGAGAGGAAGGTATATCCTTTTGCTTTAGGATAGAATGTTCTATAAATATCCGTTAAGTCCATTTGTCTCATGACTTCTCTTAGTCTGTCGACATCACTGTTTAATTTCTGTTTCCATGATGTGTCCATTGATGAGAGTGGGGTGTTGAAATCTCCCACTATTATTGTGTGAGGTGCAATGTGTGTTTTGAGCTTTAGTAAGGTTTCTTTTACGTATGTAGGTGCCCTTGTATTTGGGGCATAGATATTTAGGATTGAGAGTTCATCTTGGTGGATTTTTCCTTTGATGAATATGAAGTGTCCTTCCTTATCTTTTTTGATGACTTTTAGTTGGAAATTGATTTTATTTGATATTAGAATGGCTACTCCAGCTTGCTTCTTCTGACCATTTGCTTGGAAAGTTGTTTTCCAGCCTTTCACTCTGAGGTAGTGTCTGTCTTTGTCTCTGAGGTGTGTTTCCTGTAGGCAGCAGAATGCAGGGTCCTCATTGTGTATCCAGTTTGTTAATCTATGTCTTTTTATTGGGGAGTTGAGGCCATTGATATTGAGAGATATTAAGGAATAGTGATTATTGTTTCCCTTTATATTCATATTTGGATGTGAGGTTATGTTTGTGTGCTTTCATTCTCTTTGTTTTGTTGCCAAGGCGATTAGTTTCTTGCTTCTTCTAGGGTATAGCTTCCCTCCTTATGTTGGGGTTTACCATTTATTATCCTTTGTAGTGCTGGATTTGTAGAGAGATATTGTTTAAATTTGGTTTTGTCATGGAATATCTTGGTTTCTCCATCAATGTTAATTGAGAGTTTTGCTGGATACAGTAACCTGTGCTGGCATATGTGTTCTCTTAGGGTCTGTATGACATCAGTCCAGGATCTTCTGGCCTTCATAGTTTCTGGCGAGAAGTCTGGTGTGATTATGATAGGTCTCCCTTTATATGTTACTTGACCTTTTTCCCTTACTGCTTTTAATATTCTTTCTTTATTTTGTGCGTTTGGTGTTTTGACAATTATGTGACGGGAGGTGTTTCTTTTCTGATCCAATCTATTTGGAGTTCTGTAGGCTTCTTGTATGTCTATGGGTATCTCTTTTTTTAGGTTAGGGAAGTTTTCTTCTATGATTTTGTTGAAGATATTTACTGGTCCTTTGAGCTGGGAGTCTTCACTCTCTTCTATACCTATTATCCTTAGGTTTGATCTTCTCATTGAGTCCTGGATTTCCTGTATGTTTTGGACCAGTAGCTTTTTCCGCTTTACATTATCTTTGACAGTTGAGTCAATGATTTCTATGGAATCTTCTGCTCCTGAGATTCTCTCTTCCATCTCTTGTATTCTGTTGGTGAAGCTTGTATCTACAGCTCCTTGTCTCTTCTTTTGGTTTTCTATATCCAGGGTTGTTTCCATGTGTTCTTTCTTGATTGCTTCTATTTCCATTTTTAATTCCTTCAACTGTTTGATTGTGTTTTCCTGGAATTCTTTCAGGGATTTTTGCGATTCCTCTCTGTAGGCTTCTACTTGTTTATTAATGTTTTCCTGTGTTTCCCTAAGTGTGTTCATGTCTTTCTTGAAGTCCTCCAGCATCATGATCAAATACGATTTTGAAACTAGATCTTGCTTTTCCAGTGTGTTTGGATATTCCATGTTTGTGGGAGAATTGGGCTCCGATGATGGCATGTAGTCTTGGTTTCTGTTGCTTGGGTTCCTGCGCTTGCCTCTCGCCATCAGATTATCTCTAGTGTTACTTTGTTCTGCTATTTCTGACAGTGGCTAGACTGTCCTACAAGCCTGTGTGTCAGGAGTGCTGTAGACATGTTTTCCTCTCTTTCAGTCAGTTATGGGGACAGAGTGTTCTGCTTTCTGGTGTGTAGTTTTTCCTCTCTACAGGTCTTCAGCTGTTCCTGTGGGCCTGTGTCTTGAGTTCACCAGGCAGCTTTCTTGTAGCAGAAAATTTGGTCTTACCTGTGGTCCTGAGGCTCAAGTTCGCTCGTGGGGTGCTGCCCAGGGGCTCTCTGCAGCGGCAGCAACCAGGAAGACCTGTGCCGCCCCTTCTGGGAGCTTCAGTGCACCAGGGTTCCAGATGGTCTTTGGCTTTTTCCTCTGGCGTCCGAGATGTGCGTGCAGGGAGCAGTCTCTTCTTGTTTCCCCGTCTTGTCTGCCTCTCTGAAGGTTTAGCTCTCCCTCCCACGGGATTTGGGTGCAGAGAACTGTTTATCCGGTCTGTTTCTTTCAGGTTCCGGAGGTGTCTCAGGCAGGTGTCCTGCCGCTCCTGGGCCCTCCCCCATGGGAGCCCAGAGGCCTTATACAGTTTCCTCTTGGGCCAGGGATGTGGGCAGGGGTGAGCAGTGTTGGTGTTCTATTCCGCTCTGCAGCCTCAGGAGTGCCCACCTGACCAGGCGGTTGGGTCTCTCTCTCACCAGGTCTGGGAGCAGAGAGCTGCTGCGGGCTGAGATCCGCGCGTGTGGGACTTCCGGTAAACACAGAACGTGCCCGGTCCTAGAGAAATTCTGCTTCCATGTGTCCCAAGCTCACCAGGCAGCTTTCTTGCAGCAGAAAATTTGGTCTTACCTGTGGTCCTGAGGCTCAGGTTCGCTCGTGGGGTGCTGCCCAGGGGCTCTCTGCAGTGGCAGCAACCAGGAAGACCTGTGCCGCCCCTTCCGGGAGCTTCAGTGCACCAGGGTTCCAGATGGTCTTTGGCTTTTTCCTCTGGCGTCCGAGATGTGTGTGCAGGGAGCAGTCTCTTCTGGTTTCCCAGGCTTGTCTGCCTCTCTGAAGGTTTAGCTCTCCCTCCCATGGGATTTGGGTGCAGAGAACTCACTCTTTTTTATTTTAAGGCTTGTTTTATTTTAATGACTGATCATGTGAGGCCACAGTGAGGTCACTATGCACAGATGTGAAGGAAGCTTTATTTCTTGGTCTCTTCCTCGTTGGACAGAGTCTTGATGATCTCCTCCTTCTTGGCCTGGAGGTGCTCCTCCCACGCGTTTCTGTGCTTCCCTGGTCTTAGACCTGCGAGCCTCAGCCTGGTCAGCCTGTAGCTTCTTTCGGGCCTCATCTGCCTTTGGTTTGAGGATCTGCTCCATAAGAATCCATTGGTTTTTGAATACATTCCTTTTGACCTTCAGGTACAGGCTGTGATACATATGGCGGTCCATCTTCTTAGATTCCCAGTATCTCCTGAGAAGCCGGTGCAGGATCCTTATCATTCTCATCCAGGTCACCATCTCAGGCACCCAAGTGTTGGCAGTTCCCTTTCTCTTCCCTATGACCATATGCCTGCCCTTCAAGGTGTGTTTCTGGCAGTGAGTCTGAGGATGGACAGTTAGAGGCTTCCAGATGATCAGGCCATCTTCAATCAGCTTCCTGATCAGCTGACAGGAGTTGGCATTGGCGATTTTATTGGTCTCATTGGGGTCCAACTGGACCTTCTTTTTACCTCAGTGGAGGACACTAGAGGCTAGATTCTTCTGTAGCCTGAGCATGCTCATGGCTGCAGACTCAGCAGCCAAGGTAACTCTTATAAAGGATACGGTTCCACTGCAGCTGGCTTACAGTCAGGGGTTCAGTCCATTGTCATCATGGCAGGAATCATGGGAGCATCCAGGCAGACTTGGTGCTCGAGGAGCCCAAAGTTCCTGATGCACAGACAGCAGAAAGGGATTGTCTGTAGCACTGAGCATAGATGGAGTATATACAAATCTCAAAGTCCAGCCACCACAGTGGCAAACTTCCTCCAACAAAGTCACACCTACTCCAACAAGGCCATACCTAATAAAACAAGGCCACACCCACTCCAACAAGATCACACCTACACCAACATGGCCATACCTCCCAATAGTATCACTCCTCATGGGTCAAGCTTTCAAACACATGTTTCTATTGTGGCCCACTGCTATTCGATCCACCAAACACATTAAAAGGTAATTTGGGCTTCCACATATGTGTGCATGCACATGTGTTAACTGGGTTACTAATTATTTCTCTCTCTCTCTCTCTCTCTCTCTCTCTCTCTCTCTCTCTCTCTGTCACACACATGCAGAGTCTCTCTTACACACACACACACACACACACACACACACACAAACACACATACACACACATACACACACTGAGCAAAAAAGTTAACTTCTGGAAGAGGGATGCCCAGACTGGATGGATAAAATCAGAAATAACAAATTGTGTTGGAACATGCTGTGAAGGAAGAGGGAGACCAGAGGGAGAGTTGTGAGTGTGGCTGTCTGCTTCTGCCAAAGTGTAAGGCCATAGAAACCCAATGTCACCTCCTCCAGGTTCTCAAAGCCACAGCTCTAGCTGAGGTATAGTTAGTCAGTGATGTCGGCTGTTTGTCTCTCTCTCTCTCTCTCTCTCTCTCTCTCTCTCTCTCTCTCTCTCTCTCTCTTTGTGTGTGTGTGTGTGTGTGTGTGTGTGTGTGTGTGTATGTGGTCACTTTTGGTGGTGAATATGACCACAACCCCATGTTCATCAGTTCGTGATCCCGAAAGTGCTTTGGGCCCATCTTAAGTCATCACAGCTCTCAGTGCCTGAGGTTAACTGACTTCCAGAAAGCATCTTACTTGGGCTGACTAATGTTTCATTACATCACAAGGACATTTTCTAGTGTAGATAAAATAAACACATATATGTTAGAATAGACAGAGACTTGAAAAATGGAAGTGGAGTAATATCACTACCGAGTTTGCATTAAAAAACATATTTATTAGAATTCTCCAGGATAGTTGCAATTTCCCATATAACCTACACATGATTGCCATATATTATCATCTTACATAATCATATGAAAAAAATTAGGAGAAATTAACCTTTGGGAAAAAAAAAGTACTTTTTTTTCCTTCCCAGCTCCCGCTCCCACAATGACAACTCTGAAACTGATTATTTATTAACAAATTCCTGAGCCACAAACTTTGGCTCATTCCCGGACTAAGTTATTTAACCCACTCAAACTATTCTGTGTCTTCTATATGGTTATTTACTGCTCTTTCATCCCCATTCTTAGCATCTTCCTCAACATCTCCTTTAGCATCTTCCGCAGCGTCCCTCCCTGGGTCTCCTTTTATACACTATTTCCCAGAATCCCCTCTTCCTGCCAGTGTCCCGCCTTCTATTTCCTGCCTCAGTTCATAGGTCATAGACTTTTTTATTGACAGGTGATGCTTAGAAGAGATTCTCTCTATACACCTCGGTGCATTAACATCAACTAAAGGACTCATTTTAAGTTCTCGTTTTTACTTTTGTTCATGGGTCTTTTTTGTGTTATGTCATGTGGCTGCCGAACCTGCAAAGGCCAGAAGAGGGAGTCAGATCTCCCAGAGCCAGAGTCAGTTGTGAGGATGCTAAGGGTTCTGAGTAGCTGAGCCATCTCTCCAGCCCCTAAACGACACAATTTTGTCACAGCAAGGGGAAAACTGGACACTACTACTCCTATGCCTTTTCACACTATAGACTCCAATCCACACTGTATTTAGAAGCTAAGTGTCCTGTAAATGTACTAAAGTTTTTTGATTCCCACTTCGGGGGGTACCTATCCTTGCGATTCCCCTAGACTTTGAAGGTTGTCAAGGTATGAATGGCCCGTTTTCCAGACTCTTTTCTTATGATCCACCTGTCTGGTCTACTGAGCCTCCGTACCCTCGATCCTGTAGGTCCTCGATCTCTGATGACCCCCTCACCCTTGTGGATTCATGCTTTCGAACACTGATTTCCAATTTTTCTTGTGCAGCCGTAGGGAGGTTTGGCACCAACTGATTTCGTTCAGCCTGTGCTATTTAACAGATAAAGGTCCGCTGAAATTTAAAATATTCATTTGAATAATTTAATTTTATATAGATAGTATTATGATCTGGTGTGGAATTCAAATATTTCGCCACCAAGGAACTGAATTTAGGACGTTGTGTAACCTTTTAAAAACCATTCTCTGGTTTTAAAATTGGTGTGTGTGTGTGTGTGTGTGTGTGTGTGTGTGTGTGTGTGTGTGTTCATGTGTTTCACAGTGTCTAGGTTCCCATCTACAAAATCTGCACAGATAAATCCCAGAATAGACGGGTGGAGACTCTGGAAGCTCCTCTCCCCTAATTGAGGAACTACTGGGAACTGATGACTACAGGGCAGAGGGCCCAGTTTTCTTCATGGATTTGGCCCTTGATGGTTGTCCATGCTCCCCTGGATGTCTGTACTCACCCCACACATCTAGTCAGCACTAAATGGACTCAGCAGTTTCTATTAAAATGCAGATGGAATTAGGAGGGCAGAAAGGGGAGGGATTTTAGGGGAGGGGATGGGGATGGATTTGCTCAAACACATTATGTGAATGTACCAAGTTCTTAAGGAAAAAAATTAAAACAAAGTAAATAAATAAGTAAATAAATCTGCTCATGTGTGCACATGTGCATGGGTTTATGAGTGTGTGTGTGTGTGGGGGGGTGTTGCAGCACCCTGCTACAAGAGGATACCATGCAGTATCTTTCTCTATGTCTCTCTGCCATTTTCTTTTGATGCACTGTGGTGATTTGAACATGCTTGGCCCATGGTAAGTGCCACTAGTAGGAGGTGTGGGCTTGTTGGAGAAAGTGTGTCCCTGTGTAGGCCGGCTCTGAGGGCTCCTAGTGTTCAAGCTCTGCCCAATGAGGAAGATGGATGCTCTTCCTGGCTGCCTGTGGCTGCAAGTCTCTTTCTGGGCTGCCTTCAGATTTAGATATAGAACACTCTACAGCACCATGTCTACCTGGACTCTGCCGTGCTTCCCACCATGATAATAACGAACTGAACCTCTGAAACTGTAAGCCAGCCCCAATTAAATGTTTCCTTTATTAAGAGTTGCCTTGGTCATGGTGTCTCCTCACAGCAATGGAACCCTAACTAAGACAGGTGGTGTCTTTGCCTGATCCCAAACTCTCATATTTTCATCCGGGCTGAAAGCCAGCAGACCTTAGTGATTCTGTTCCCCCTTCCTGTCCCTGGGGTTGCAGGTTTCCCCTGCCTGTTTCATGATGACTGGGATCTGAGTTCGGGTCTGATTAAGCAGCAAGCGGTTTCACCCACCCATCCTCTTCAGACCCATCCTGTGGTTTTTAGGGCTTACCAGATGATTACAGTCAACATGCAAACACAAATTAGAGATGGCAAGTGCATCTTGACTTTTCCTTGTTTCAGTATATTTGAGTTGTTTCAGTGTCTTGACTTCACCTTGTTTCGGTATATTTGAGTTGTTTCAGTGTCTTGATTTCACATGGTTTCTGTATATTTGAATTGTTTCAGTGTATTTGAATGATACCTGAGGATTGGGAGACTTAGCCCGAGATGGGAAGGAGAAAGTGAGGATGCAAAGATCTATCGGATCCCTGCCACTTGCCCTTGCATTCAACATTTCATATTTAAAAACACACCACCACTAATGACAATTATCAACAACAAGGCCTGCATACAACACACTGGCAGAGAAGACACTAAAGGGCATTACATACTTGTAACCTCACTTTCTCCACTAAAGCCTCATGTACTGAGCCGATGGATTTTGTTGTAAAACCCTGATGATTAATCCCTAGATGGGAGCCCCCTAACACCGAGATGAATGACACCATGGTTGATGGGATAGGCAGAGCTTGCGATTTTCTTTCCTTGTAAAATCAACCCAGTAGGGAACTAATAACGACAGCTCCCATATGTAAATAAAACAGCCTTTCACACTGACGATTGGAATTGTTACTATATATCCCAGTTCTTTGCATTTTATTTTCATTCGTGTGTTGTTTTCAGCGCCATGCTTGCTACATAGAAAACTGTGCATTTTCTATGCTATGTATCTTTTGGGGGTGCACTCTGTAAGCAAAAGACTAAATCAATCCACATCAAAGGGTTCCTCCCTGTCCTGTTTACAGAACTGAAATTAAACTGTTTTCACAAAACATTTCGCACTTGCCTGGCTCATTGTCGTTAGGGCTAGAGTGTGAATTTCCCCACGGTCTCAGCTGTGGGACCACTTTGTCTCAAGCTGATGGCACTGTCTAGGAAGGTGGAGGAATCTTTCAGACTGTGCCCTAGCAGAAGTAGGTCACTGGGGCAGGAAGGAGGGAGCTGGCTGGTTCGGACCGAACTCTTGGCTGCCTGATCCACCCAAATATAAGCAGGGCTCATGCAGGCTCTCAGTGACACAGATCAATACACTGTGGCCATGTGGTCATTGCCACGACAGTCTGAACCCAATGACTGTGACTGTGTGCCCTAAACAAACCTCTATTCCTTCATATTGATTGTATCATGAATTTTAATACGTTGACATAAAAATAATGTAAGTGTGCACCTGCATGTGTGAGTGTGTATGTGTGTTTGTTTGTGTGTTTGAGAGAGAGAGAGAGAGAGACAGAGAGACAAGAGATAGAAAGAGACCGAAAGAGGGAGAAAATGCATTACATTAAGTACATATAATTTGCTCCTTGAATCATAAGGCAGTCAATTGGTTTGATTTATGTTCAATATTTGAATTCTTTAGACACATACAGCCTTATATTATGTAGCTAAAGCGAATAGTCTAAATTTTCTATTAAATAATAAATTGTCTTTGTCCTTGAGAATTTCATACATGTATACAATGAAACATGGCCATAAACTCTTCCATTTCACCCTCTGCTCTGCCCAATTCCCTGCTAATAACCATCCCTCAAAATTCATATCCTCTTTCCCAACCTATAACCACTAAGCCCAATTAGCATTGGTGATGTACTTATGGGTGTGTGACCACCTACAGGCATGTGGGAATTCTACCAGTGACCAAACCCTCAGAGAAGAATGATTCTTTTACCCCAGCAGCCCTCAGCACCCAAAAACCTCCTCAGTAAGGGATTCTGTCTAGCTGGTGGTCCTTTATAGACCTATGCAGGTGACCACAGCTGCTGTGAGCTCACAATTGCAGCAGCCACGTCCTGTCCTGAAGGCAGCAAACCACAGCCCTTCTTCCCACCCTCTGGGTCTTACGCTCTTCCCACCTTCTTGTCCAAGATGCTTCCCAAGTCCCAGGAGTTTAAAGAGACTGAGTGCTCATCCATAAATGGGGCATCTTTATTGCTTCCCACGCTAAACTGCTCTCTAAAGAAACTTTATTTTAGGGCTGGAGAGATGGCTCAGGGGTTAAGAGCACTGACTGCTCTTCCAAAGGGCCTGAGTTCAATTCCCAGCAACCACATGGTGGCTCACAGCCTTTTGTAATGGGATCTGATGCCCTCTTTTGGTGTGTCTGAAGACAGTGACAGTGTTCTCACATACATGGATTAAATAAATAAAGCTTTAAAAAAAAAGAATCTTTATTTTAAATTTTTACTGGAACCAGAAACTTTTTTTCTTTTTGTTAACCTTTATAACATTTTCACACACACACACACACACACACACACACACACACACACACACAAACACACACACACAAACACAAACACACACTCACAAACACACACACACAGAGATAGATAGAGAGAGTGAGAGAGAGAGAGAGAGAGAGATCTAAAGGACTAAAATATACTCCTAAGTCAAAGATAAAGGACAGACACTTGTCAACAGGATGGTGCAGAGTTAAGGGTGGAATGACCGTGGAGCCTCCAGAAGGCAGGAACCAGAGACAGTGGCTCTCCCAGGGAGGGTGTCTCCTGTTTTTCGATGCCTGCATGACCAGGATTGGTGAACTGCAGACTAGCCGTGTGGGTGTCAGCCTGCAAAGTGCACTTTTTATGGAGACTGAGGTGGGCTGCCCAGGCTGTCTTGGTGCCCTCTCACGTCTAGGATTCCTAGGAGAGTAGGAAATGTTTCACCAGGTTCAGTGGTATTATACAACCTGCAGTCATGGGTCACTTTCTCTGCTGTTAGCTGTCTGTGGTGTTTGGCTCCAAAATTCTTCAATAGCCTTGAAAGAGTTCCTGTTTACCTCATTCTAGGCTGATCTGTCTTTGTTTTCCATAAAGGTTCCGTTAGATAGATAGTGATCTGCTCCCAGGAGTGAACCAATGTCTTGAGCTTCTGAATCTTCCGAATGGAGTCCTTGGCTGAGGTTTGTTAGAATGTCAACCTCCTCCCAACAGATATCTGTGCCTGGAAATGTATCCTTTATGTAGGTCTATTCTTCTGGTGTGTGTGTGTGTGTGTGTGTGTGTGTGTGTGTGTGTGTGTGCATGATGGTATCACAGAAAAGGCTGTCGAATCTGCCATTTATTTTTTTACTGTGTGGTGCTTTCCTATTTAAAATTGTTCTTAAGTTTCATAAGAGTTTCCGTACAAGCTTCATTTTTAGGGAGAGGATCTTCCAAATGCGTCTTCCTCTGGTCTCAAGAGATGAGAGTGAGTCATTAGCATGGAGGGCTGAATGAGAGCTGCTGGTTGGGTCGCAGGGATGCTGTGGGCCCTATCTTTGTAAGATCGGCCCTGTGCGCCAGCCAGAGCCTCTGTGTTCTTTGAGCCCCTCCTTTGGAGGTGAAGTATGCATTGTTTGTACTGTTTGCCTAGCACTGAGCCTCTTTTGGAATTATTTTCCCTGCCGCCCTAGACAGAGTGAATTGTGAAGTCCTTCCACATGGAAAACCGCTGGCCACATTGAACAGGGGAGAAGGGAGATCCACAGTAAAATACAAATGAAGAAAGCAGGAGTGACAGCCATTATGCGATAATCCTACAGCTAAGGGGGTGCAGAAACATGCAGGTGGCTGCAGAACTTGCAAAATTTGGTTGGCACTCATTCCTCCACAAAGCTCACCTAATTTAGCACCAAATATTCGGGTCCTTTGATGGGTGTCTTTCTGTAAATCCTCAATTGGGCTGTGTGTGTCTTCGTGTATATCTCTGCATGTGTGTGTCTGTGTATGTCTCTGTGTCTGTTTCTCTTTCTGTGACTCTACCCCTCCCCCTGCTCCTCCCCCTCCCCCCCCTCTCTCTCTCTCTCTGTGTAGGTTCAGAGAGTGTCCACAGGGACAAGTGGCACTTTTGCTACCATTATTTGGCAATTATGCTGTGATAAACTCTAAAAACGAGGACGGTCCTCCGGGCCATGCCCTGTTGCTGGCCTTTCCCTTACAAGTCTTCTGAATTCTCCTTTCTTGGTTTTACAGATTCCCTCTAGTTCGTTTTACCACACCCCACCTCCAGGCTTTTCCTAGTTTGCTGTCATATAGTGGGCACCTCCGACGTTTCAAACTCACTTCTTTTGGGGCGTTCTTCAGCCTGAGAAACCACATAATCTGGAAGCTTGTGCTAAAACTGGACACTTAAAAGTTACTAGTTATTAGAAATTGTGTTTAAATTTAAAAATCATTTCCTCATTTGTTTGGGCTCACCCGACACGTGTAGGCAGTGCTTACTAATTGATCCTGGCGCCGTCCACTTCCGACCTCACACAGACCCTGACAAAGATTACTTCCGGTGCTGTGTGACTTATTTCTTTGGCTTCCAATGAAGGTGCAGACTTGAGCCATTTCCGGTGTCAGCAGTGAAATGACGTAGTTCCGGTTTCTCACAGGCTTCCGGTTTCTCACAGGCTTCCTGCATCTAGGTTGAGTCCTTGACATGGGACATCCGGGACACACCACAGCGTTCCGTCAGGCTGAGCAAGAGGGATCTCTGGTTTGGATTGTTGTCTCTGCCCAGAGCACATGGATTGAATTCGCAGACCCCATGAATCTATAGTGGCTTCTGTGAACTCTGTGTGTTATTATCTTTTCAAATCCTCTTAGCTCTTGGCCGAGTCGCTGACAGCTGCCTCGCTCTGTGAACTGGCTGCCGTCGTTCTATTACAGCGATTTGATCGATGTGTCGCCTTCATTTGTTAGCTCTCGTAGCTCCATTTTCTGAGAAAGTCTACTTCCCTCTGTGCGCAGGCCTCAGGTGTTGGACGCTACCTCTTAGGAGGTCTCGGGCCCTTCCTTTGAGGCTCTGCATCCCTGCAGACAGGGAGCTAAAGTCTTTGAAACAAAATCCAGTAACTCCACGGCGGCTTTTTCATGTCTTTTGAGAAATCCGAGGACAAGTCTTTCCACTGGCAGCTATTCACACACGTTAAACTCTCTCTTTTTTTTTTTTTGGTTCTTTTTTTCGGAGCTGGGGACCGAACCCAGGGCTTTCCGCTTCCTAGACAAGCGCTCTAACCACTGAGCTAAATCCCCAGCCCCACACGTTACACTCTTAAGTCGAGATAACCAACCTGCGTTTTCATCCTAATATCAACAAACACATGAGTTACCAGTAGATTTATTGAAAGAATCAAGTATGAGTTTGGACACTCCTTTGTCTCTCTCTCTCTCTGGAACACAATTTTTCCCCTTTGAAAGCTAAAATTTCTAATTTTATTCAAGTCCATTAACAATCCACATTATTCTTATTTTTTGATGGGAATGACTTTAGTTATCTACAGACTGACCTGCTCCACCCCCTCTTTCCATGACTAAAAGGAACGCTATTTTAAAAACAGTTCTGCCTAATGGAAATCTAGTTTTTTTTTCTTGTCAAATATTATTTCTTGACTTCAGGATTATTTTTTTTTTAATACCAATAAGGCACCAACTGTTCTCAAGATTTATCCCCCGCCCCCATATTACTTTATTTTTTGGTAAACATGGGGTGAGCCCCCTCTATGCTCATTATCAAATGCTTCTGATTCGATTTGTGGACAAAAGCAACCTACCGTTTGTCTTTTTCTAGTCGTGTTCGTTTTCAGGGAAAGAGAAATACCAAAGCCTGCCTGAGAATTAGGATTTTTCAAAAGTCTCATCTCAGTGTGGATTCCAATTTCCAAAGTTGACATTCATTAAGGGGAACGGATATGGACTTCCCATCATGGTTCGGATGTGTATTTTTATTTCTTGTTATATTTAATTTCCCTTTGTGACTTGAGATGTAAGCTACCCAAAGACAAAAAGAGCTATCTGACCAAGTTCCCATCTTCCCTTCTCTGTAAGCTGAGATTTCTAAGGCTGAAGAGGAGAATAAAGCAAAATTAAGCGAGTCTGCAGATGTTGTCAACGTACTTCCTAGAAGAAGAAACAGAGAGAGACATGTTCCATGAACACGTGTATCAGATGGACCAATGAAACTGCAGGGGCCCTGGCTAGATCTAAAATCCCTGTAAATGGTGCGTGTGCGTGTGTGTGTGTGTGTGTGTGTGTGTGTGTGTGTGTGTGTGTAAACCTATATATATATATATGTATGTATGTATATATATATATATGTATGTATGTATGTATGTATGTATTTATGTATGTATGTCTTAGGGTTCTACTGCTATGAAAAGAAACCATGACCAATGCAAGTCTTACAAGGACAATTAGTTGGGGCTGGTATGTAGGTTCATACGTTCAGTCTATTATCATCAAGGCAGGAGCACGACAGCATCTAGGCAGGCATGTGCAGGAGGAGCTGACCCTTCTACATCTTCCTCTGAAGGCTGCTAGAAGACTGGCTTCCAGGCAGCTAGGGTGAGGGTCTTAAAGCCCACACCCACAGTGACACACCTACTCCAACAAGGCCACACCCACTCCAACAAGGCCACACCCCCTAGCAGTGCACTCCTATTTGTCACTATTTGACTTCAAACTTGAAACTCATTCATAAAACTGTTCAGTGGACAACAGGTAACTTTAATGAAATGAATACAGAAGTATTAGAAAAATCCACAGGAAGATGTGTGCCTTAGTTACTGTTCCATTGCTGTGAATAGACACTGTGACCAAATCAATTTATGACAGGAAACATTTAATTGTGGTCTTACACTTTCAGAGGGTGAGTCCATGGACCATCGTAGTAGACACCATGACAGCAGGCTGGCAGGCAGGCAGGCATGGCTGGAGTAGTTCCTGAGAGCTCACATCCTGCTCCCCAGATGAGAGAGAGAGAGAGAGAGAGAGAGAGAGAGAGAGAGAGAGAGAGAGAGAGAGAGAGAGGGAGAGAGGAAGAGGGAGAGAGGGAGAGGGAGGGAGAGGGAGAGAGAGAGGGAGAGAGAGAGGGAGAGGGAGAGGAAGGGAGGGAGAGGAGAGAGGGAGAGGAGAGAGGAGAGAGAGAGGGAGAGGGAGAGGAAGGGAGGGAGAGGGAGAGAGGAGAGAGAGGGAGAGGGAGGGAGGTAGGGAGGGAGGGAGGGAAGGAGGGAGGGATGGAGGGAGGGAGACAGAGAGAAGCCTGGTGGGCTTTGAAATCTCAGGGCCCCCACCTCCCATTGACACATCTCTTTTAACAAAAACACAACTCCCAATCCTTTCTAAACAATCCACAAACAGGAAACCAAACACATTCAAGTATTTGAACCTCTGAGGGTCACACTTATTCAAAATCCTAAAGTATGTTTTTTTTCTTTTAAAAGAAATCAGGTAATGAATGTCCATTGCATTTGGTAGTATATTTTATCATTACATTTCATTTCTCAGAGGTTAGGGTTATTTGCATAACAAGTTTCCAATCAAGCCATCACTCTCCCATAAGCCAAAGGCATCATACCCCCCCTTTCTACTTGATTATCCACATAGGGGTTATGGAAACATATCCCTTCATCCTGATTTAGTTCAAAGCATGGGGAGCTATTGATGTGCAATTAATTGCTATTCATAATGGGATAAAACAGAAGCCAATATGATTGCGTCTATTGTTGCTGGGAGCTGAAGATTTCCCTTGCATTTAATAAAACGTGATAAATATGATTTTAACTCAAGCCTACAAACCCCAACAAAGACTTTAGTTTATATTTGTTTCAGAATTTCCAGATCATTCTCTGTGATACACAGGAACCTAGAGGAGGAGAATTGTGTGAAGTCACTGACACACACTCAACAAAGGATTTGTTTGCACAATAAGGAGATATATCATGTCCTCTGAGAGTTGGCCCCAGGATTCCCAATGATCTAAAAGTCCTCAGGTTCCTTGGATAAAACGACACTGCATTTGCATATAACCTCTGCAAGCCTCTCGTATACTCTAGTCATATTTATATGTGTGTGTGTGTGTGTGTGTGCGCGCATGTGTGTGTGCATAGAGATATGTAAGTGCAGAGGCTGGGGGAGGGTAAAGCGTGTCCTGCTCCTTCACTACCTACTTTATTCCCTTGTGACAGGGTCCCCTGCTGAACCTGAAGTGAGGCTCACTGTCAGGAAGCCCCGGTCATCCTCCTGTTCCCATACCAAGCACTGGTGTTTGCATGTGTGACCACACAGTTGGCTTTACTCCTCTGCCGTCTCCCCGACCCTCCTACACTTTAAATAATCTCTGAATTAATTTTGTACTTAATGAAATGAAATCATGAGGGGCTGTTATTTAGGAGATGACCAGAAAAATGGTTTGTATGTGTTCAGTACAGATATGGTATTTATAAACCACTTTTATTAGTTCCTTGAGAACTTGGTACAATATATATTGATAGACTTTACTTCTCACGTCTCTTCCTAACTCCTCCCAGATCCATCCCCACCTAATCCCTTCTCCCAACTTCAAGCTCTCTTTCTGCCCTCTGTAACAACCCACTCAAGTCATTTATGCTGCCCATAAATTCATGGGCCTTGGGCAAGACCCTGGAGCCTCGCCAGCTTATCACCAGCTATAAAACTGACTCTCCCTTTCCCATCAGCTAGGGCTGAGGGATAGTGGTCCTGTCGTGTACAGAAGACACTGCTTTGTTCTGGTTCTCGCTGACCTCTGTATCTTATATTTCCACTCCCTCTTCTTTGAGGGTTCCTAAGACTCAACTCCTTCCTTTTTTGCCTCTCTCTGTGAGTCTGTGTATATGCGTGTGTGTCTATATTATAGATGTCCCATTTTACATTCATGCAAACACATGGGGGGGGCGTCTTTACAATTGACTGCTGACGGTATCTCACCCCAGACAAAATGCTGCAATGCAGACATGGTGTAGCTCAGTACCAGAAAGAAATAGGTGATGTTGAGAAATCTACCCAGCTGTTTCTAGTGTGAGGTGAAGGTTAGACCTCTGACACAACCTTCTGGCCCTACCCTATGGGTTTAAGATACACATTGTCCCAGTACAATGTTCAAAGGTGGACTATGAAAGGCGATTGGACCCTGTGGGCTGTAATCAATGAGTTCATCTGTTGATGGATGTGTATGAAGGTGGCGGGAAACTAGGAGATAGGAAATTAAGGGACTTGGTCATTTGGGACATGTCTTGGAGGGTGTGTTTTTGTCCTTGTTCTCTTCCTGTGTTGGTGCTTCTTGGATGACAGTGAGGTTAGCAGTTGACCTCTATCGTGCCCCTTTCATGGTCATGTGACCATGGACCGAAACCTATGAAACCATGAACCAAAATAAGTTTGTTTACTATGTGAGTTGCTAGGCAACTTGTAAGAGTGATGAATGGATTAACATGAAAGTGGCCAAAAGTGATGCTGACCATACCAGGTCAGGACCAGATTTGATGTAGGAGGACCCATGACTTAACCCTTTAAACTCTTTGTCTGGAGGTTGCATGCTAAGAGAAGACCCAATGTGTCCCAAGTGGTTTTATACAGAAGATTCTGCCAATGTATCTGTCGTCTTAGAAAATCAAGAACCTCCTGCTTCCCGCTCTGGTCCTTCTCCTGACTTCACTTCTGTGTTTTTAATAGACTTCGATATCGTGTGAACTAGTGGGAAATGAGTATTAAAAAAGGGAAGGAGCTATAAATTTTTCTTTAAATCATTAAATTACATACTTAAAATAAATGGATTTTTTAAGTATGTAAATTATACTTCAATAAAGCTGCAGAAAAGGCTTGGCCAACTGTGATGCTTGTCGTGTGATTTGCTATTTGTCATAGTTCCTGTGACTTTGATCTTAATAGTAGTGTGTTTTATTACAGACGACTCAGACACCAGAGTAACAAGGCAGGGAGAATACTCCGTTCTGTCAAGGAAAATAAATCAAGTCAAATTAATTGGATTTCTTAATGAGGATTTTCCTGGTAACAGCTGAGTTGGCTGGAAGTTGGACAGATATTGGCTGAGAGCGAAAATGGAGAGAGCACAATGTTTACGGGGATAACTGAAGGTTGTGCTCACGAAAGGGTCTGAGTCTCACGGAGTGCAATTGCAGAAGCTCCAGCGGCTGATGGAGCTGAGTCCTAGGACCCTTGCAAGATGGCCATTATACATTTTGTGATGTCACGGCCGAGTGTGAGATAAGGCTAGATGAAGTGGAAAAATTTTGGTTTCTTTGGAAACTCACTTGTGTCACAGGATGTTTTTCTGGAAGCCATGTTAGGAGAGGATGTTTTGCTGAAGCAGACACATGAGAAGGCATGTGGTATTTAGATGGAGCACACGCTTGAAGGGGGACAGGATGTTTACAGAGAACATAAATGTAATCGCACAGAGAGGGAGAGGACATTTTTACATTGCTACACCTTGCAAGGCTTCGATGGTCTTTGCTGGTCTTCGTTCCGTAATGAGAAATGGACAAAAGAACCTGTGCTATACGGGCCGCTTCTCGCTGCTTCTGCTGCTTCTTGTTGGTTGGTTAGAGCCTTGTGGTCTCTGCCAGGTCAAGGCACTGCTACTGATTGATATTTTGTGTTTGTTATTGGACCGTACTGCACAATGAAGATTGGAGTTACCCCAAAGAATTACTTCTAAATAGGTCCAAAACTCTCTCACTTTTCCTATCAACTTTCTCTCTCTGCTACCTCCGGTTGGTGGGCTAGAAGAATGGTTGAAGTGTTTAAGAATCCTAAGTTAAGTAGGTTTTGAAAAAATATAAGCCTACAGATAGATTCTTGGGTTTTGAGAAAGGGCTATGTCTCCTGCTGAGGGGAGATGATGTTTAGGTGGTGACTTTTTGGTTCTGTGGTCTACTGTGACCCATGAAATGGCCAGTGACTGACAGTCTCCCAGTAAGTGTAGCACACACTAAAATGCTTTTGCTTGGTGTTGGGAGCTGTAGAATGTATTCATTTCTTGTCACATATCCTCGAGTATTCATGTTGGTGACAGTAGTTACTCTTCAGTTCTGCCATACAGAGAAGTGGGTCTGTACACTGAGAGAAGAGAGTGGCTGGTGGTGAGTATGTAACATGGAGTAAGAGATTCGTTACGGTGCGGGGTCTCTCGCTCTTTTTTTCCCCCCAATTTGACAATCTGGAGTCAACTGAGAAGAGAGAACAATTCAAGAACTGCCTCCATTAGATTAGTCTTTGGGCAAGACTATGGAACATATTCTTGATTAATGATTATTGTGGGAGGGCCCACCATTGTGGGCAATTTCATCAGTAGTTATGTGTAAAAAGAATAGCCTTTTAGGCTGTAAGAAATAGTAATGGAGCAAGCCATGGGGAGTGTGGCGGTTTGAACAAGAAAGGCTCCAACATACATATATTTGAATATTTAGTTAACAGGGAGTGACAGTATTTTAAAGGATTAGAAGGATTAAGAGGAGAAATCTTAAAGGATTTTAAAGGATTAGAAGGATTAAGAGGGGGAAGTGGGTGTGTCGACAAGAGTGGGGTTTGAGTTTTCAAGAGCCCCATGCTTTCCAGAGTCTCGCTCTCTCTTTCTCTCTCTCTCTCTGTCTCTCTCTGTCTCTCTCTCTGTTTCTCTCTCTCTGTGTCTCTGTCTCTTTCTCTCTCCCTCCCTGCCTCCCTCCCTCTCTCTCTCTTTCTCTGCCTCTCTCTCTGTCTCTGTCTCTCTCTGTCTCTGTCTCTCTCTCTGCCACTCTCTCTGTCTCTCTCTCTTTCTCTGTCTCTGTCTCTCTCTCTGTCTCTGTCTCTCTCTCTGTCTCTCTGTCTCTGTCTGTCTCTCTCTCACTCTGTCTCGGTCTCTGTCTCTGTCTCTCTCTGCTTACAGAACAGTAGCTCTCTATTGCTCCCGTGTTATGCTCCCTGCCATGATGATGGACCAGACGTCTGAAACTGTAAGGGATCCTCCAATTACATGCTTTCATTATAGTAGATCCTTGACCATGATGTCTCTTCACAGCATCAGAACAATGACTGAGACAAGGAGCAAGCCAACAAGCAGAGCTCCTTGTTACCGCTTCAAGCTCCTGTTCTGGTTTCCCTCAGTGATATTCTGTGACCTGTAAGGCAAATAACCCTTTCCTCCCCAAGTTAGTTTTGATCATGTCATTCATCACGGAGAGAAGGAAGCAAACTAGAACGTCACAGGTCAGTACATGAGCAGTACATTACCTTTAAATTTAAACAAAGTGTCTATACGTCTCTATTTGTGGTTATGAGGTAAGAGTCTGTGGCTCTACTAGACACACTGTTTCTATAAGAAATTGTCTTACTTAGGGTTCCTATTGTTGTAAGGAAACACGGTGACCAAAGAGCAAGTTAGGGAGGAAAAGGTTTCTTCAGCTTACACTTCTACATTGCTGCTCATCACCAAAGGAAGTTGGGACAGGAACTCAAACAGGACAGGTTCCTGGAGGCAGGAACTGAGGCAGAGGCTATGGAGGGGCACTGCTTACTGTCTTGCTCCTCATGTCTTGCTGAGCTTGCTTTCTTATAGAACCCAGGACCACCAGCCTAGGAATGGTGCCACTCACAGTGGGCCGGGCCCTCCCCACCAATCACTAAGAAAATGCCCTCCAGCTGGATCTTATGGACGCATGTTCTCAACTGAGGCGCCCTCTTCTCTGATGACTCTAGCTTGTGTCCAGTTGGCATAAAATCAGGTCGGTGGTTAGAATGTGGTTGTTCCATGGGAAGTGTGGCACAAGTAGGAGGTGTGCCTTGGGGGAGTAGGTGTGGCCTTGTTAGAGGCAGCATATCACTGTGGGGAGATATGCTTCTTCTCCAACACCATGTCTGCCTAGACGCTTCCATGATTCCTGCCTTGATGAAAATAGACTGAACTTCTGAACCTGTAAGCCAGCCCTACTTAAATGTTGTTCCTTATAAGTTGCCTTGGTCATGATGTCTTTTTGCAGAAATGAAAACATCAGACAAACAGCCAGTATAAAAACCCCCAAATAACAGAATTTATCAACTATAGAAAGTATTTTCAAGTCCAGCAGTGAGAAACTTATTCTTGAGAAAAGAAACAGCAATGAATGTGTCCATGAGAAGGTTCCCTCCAAAGACATTCTTGGAGTGTAGATGTGGCTCAGAGAGACCCCATGGAGTGCACAGGGGCTTCAAAGGAGTAGAGAGCTACATGGTCAGGAACCGCAAAGCATTTTGAAGTAATGGCAAATGGCATAGGATAGAGCTCAATGCAGCACCTCTGAATTGGAGTCACCGTCAAGAGTTTTCTGAGGAGAAGTTTACATGTGAGTCATAGACGGGAAATTCCTGGGGCTAGATACGGTAACAGGGACCACAGGTGTGGAGGAGCCATCCAGGTGAAGGAGAGTGAGGCAAGACAAACCATTTCAGGAGCTCTTTGTGTTCATCTAGGGGCATAGAGACCTCAAAAAATATTAAAGGATGCAAGAGCGACAAACAGTGCTCAGGGAAACTAAGCACAGGATCGCGTGACACCTGACAGAAGCTCACGGCATCCTCATCTTCCCATTAAAATTACTTTTTATTGATCATACAAAATAATGGGCTTCATGATACTTTCAGGAATCGATAGATTTAAACTGAGTTTGGCAATCACTACTCTTGAGTTATCCTCGACAAAATGTCCTCTGGGGAAGCCTCCACCTCACATCCACCTTCTGTAGTGATGTCTTGGCTGTACTTTAAGGAACAAAAGAGACCAATATGGATGTGGCCCAAGTTCAACTCATTCTAGACCCTTTCTGTTCTTCCTGGTCTCCTGCTTCACTTTTTGAGAACTCCATTTGGAATTCCTGCATCCCTCAGTGTCCTCTACTCCCTCATGTGTTCTTTAGTCTTTCTTCCAAATCACCATCAATTTAATCTTTTTACCCTCATCCTGGTCTCTTCTCTGCATGTGAAGGTTGGATATATTTGAAAAGATGACTTTAGGGGCCTGGAGAGATGACCAATGGATCAAGAGCTTGTCTGCTTTGAAAGAGGACGTGGATTTGTTCTTTGAGCTCATGTCCAATGGCTCCCAACCACCTTTAATTCCAGCTCCAGGGAACCTGACTATTCTTGTGTCTGTGATCTCCTGTGTTCATGCACTGCCCCCACCCACATAATTAAAAATAATACATCTACAGATGAAAAACAGGTTTCATTAGGTTTCGTTAGTCAAACAATCCCCAACCTTCTCTGATTCTCAGTCTGCTTGGATCAGTTTATTGGGTTTCCCCTTGAGTTCCAAGACCACCTCCCTGTTCCCTGCCCCTCTTTCCCCAACTGTCTGTTTCTCCCTCAAACTTCACCTCAGAGAGTCTATCTATGTCTGGCCCCTCTCCACTGCTTCCTAAACATGCATCTTTTTCCCCCGTGCTATCCCTGCTCCTCTAAGCCACATCTCCAGTTCTTTTCTCTCCCTAAAGACCAGACCAGCTCAGTCCTCTTTGTTTTAGCCTACGTGACATCAGACTTACTGTTCACAGCCTTGACCTTTCTGGATTCCTCTCCATGTTCCATGCACCACAGCCCGTCTCCTCCACCAAAGTGTTCACACACAACATGTCAAATCACACATTTTAATTTTTAGAGCAAAAACAAATTCCACTGGAAAAGATACTGGGGTTGTCAAAGGCCCTTGTGAATCTGAAACACAGAAAAACAAACAATTTTCCCCCAATCCTATAAATTCCCCATCTATGTCCCCCACACTTTGTGAATTTCACCTTAATGGATCTTGTCCACCAGATTAGAGACGTAGATGTGGACGTCGCCATCAAACTGATGAAGTACACGGAAGGCTTGGCTGGAACTTGAATTCACCATGATACTTAGATTCCGTTCATTAAAATGTTGCTCTATATTGAAAAGCACACTCATACAAGCATGTCCCATTGGGAACTCACTGAAATCGCCTAGAAATTTTGATTCCATTTGTGAAAAATTTTCTATATCCCGAATAGTCCACTTATTACTACTGCGGCCTATTGGGAACTAAGCGAATTCACCATGTTACTCAGATTCGGCTCACCAAATGACTTGGCCGATCTATTTGGACCTGTTGCTTCTGGTGAACTGCACACATTGACCTGTTAAGATGTCACTGTCAACGTCTGACTTCACCTCTGCTGGAGGAGTCTCTGGAATGATACGGAGGTTACCTTCTGTGTAATCATCCAGGAGCTGGTAGATGTACAGGACTGGATCTTTCTCGTAGGTGATGTAAAACCAGTCCTTCATGATCGGCACCTGGGCTAGGACCACCCCCCTCCAGTTGTTCTTAGAGCCATGTTTGCCCTCAAATTTATGCTCCACAGTGCGGCCAACCATGGCATTTGCGAGATGGGCGTCTTTCACTTGAGGAAACACTACTTTGTGAATCAAGATCTTAAGCTTTAAAATCCTCTCATTGCTGTGATGTGCCAGGCCGTAGAAACAGTCAATTCTGTCATACTTGACCAGATAGAGAGAGGGATTTGTTGGCAGTTGATCTAGAACGATGGCCGTCCATTGGGTGACGGCTCATCACCTTCCTTCCATCCGTGAGAAATTCTGCAGCCCACAAAGTCCTCAGGGCCTGGGGGGAAGGCCTCCTCCTCCTCCGCTTCTGGAAGGATGGTGTGCTCATCCTCCTCAGAGACATCCTCTTCTTCTTGGCTGTAGACCTAGTGTGGTAGGCCACGACATCCTGGTCCACTGTCTTGAGACTATCGTTCTTTGTTCAGGCTTCATACTTGCCCGTGGCCTGGGTTTGAAGAGCTCGCCTGCTTAAACCAGACACAATGCTGGTGCCTCTGTCATGTGACTGCCTGCAAGAACAATGGGGTGGGGTGGGGAGGGCGCTGGACCAAGGCTCTTGTCTAAGAGAACTCTGGAGCAGGTGAGGAAGGCGATGGTAGACAGGGTTGAGCATCGGAATCTAATTCTGTCGTAATCAGAAGTTCATAGGAGGGCTGGGCAATGGTGGAGCACACCTTTAATTCCAGCACTCAAGAGGCAGAGGGAGGCAGACCTCTGTGAGATCAAAGCCAGCCTGGTCTAGAGAGTTAGTTCCAGGATAGCCAAAGCTACCCACAGAACAACCCTGTCTCAAAAATCAAAATCTAAAGTCCAAAGGGAAATGAACAAATGGTTCTCTACAGCTCAGAATAAGATATTCAGACACATTTCTTCAACCCGAGGCACTTTGCATCTGCTGAGGAACCTCTCCTTGAATGGGTAGGTCAGTGTGGGATTAAGTATCCCTGTCCCCACTTTAAGCAAGCAGAACAGAGAAAGGATAGCAAAGGAGCCAGAAGGGTGGCCACACTCCTCTTCTACCCTCTTACTATGAGCTATCAACTGGCTTTCACACCCCGCTGTGAAGATAGTGAACCCACCTTCAGGGGAGTCTATCGCCCCCAAGTGGAAGAGAAGCGCAACCTCCGCCCAGTGCGCTGTGACATCATCCAGGCTCTGCTTACGTCATAGAAGCCCTCTCAGCCCAGTTCCTTCCCTAGTTACGCTTAGAAACTTCCAGTTCTAGGGTTTAGCTTCTCATATAGCCTCCTGGAGATCCAAAATAAACTCCCCACCCAAATATTCTGATGACTCCAGTCACATTCTGCCCAAGTAGCTCTTTTCATGCATTTTTTCTTCCTGAAAAAGTCTTTGTTTTCTGAGTCACCAACATCCTTGGTGGTGATTTACCCAGCTCCTATCTTTCCTTTGGTTATCTTTAAGTCATTCTCCGTATCGGAAATATTGCTAGTCTCTCTCTCCGAGGCAGGCCTCTGGATAGCACAAAAAAAATTAGCTTTATCAAAACCCACAATTAGAGGAGGGCCATTTTTATTCACACAAAGCTAGAATTTGACAGGATTAAATACCTTGTATTGAAGTCAATGGCAATCATGAATTATGGATTCTTTGCAAAGAGCGAGGAAAAATTAGCTCCTGGACCTGCTTCCAAAGTCGGGATAAACTGATGACAAACCCGATATCGACCAGTCATATTTTAAATGTCTTTAAAATTTACCAGCACTTCTGGATACAAGGAATTTATTAGATCAAATGCAGCAAAACAGGATGAAATAGATGAGGTAATTTTGTTTTTGAAATATGGGTAGACAGAATACTGGATGCAAGTAAGTATGGAATTTACCTGTAAATTAGAGGGCACTTTAATTGTTTGTGTCACATAGTTCTTCAGATCTTCAAAAGGATTCTTTTCAGAACCCTCCCCTGTCCCCACCACACTCTAACTATAATAAATATATATTGCCATCAATTTTACATGAGAACCCATATTACACCATTCAAAATTAAATGGTACATATATTTTAAAAAGGTATCAGTCTCTGACTTCTGTCAGTTCTTTAATTAGGGGAAGGATTGAAGAAGTTGAAGGGGACGGCACCCTCTATAGGAAGACCAGCAGTCGCAACTAATCCGGATCGCTGAGATCTCCCAGACACTGAGCCACCAACCAGGCAGGATACACAAGCTGGTGTGATGCCCTGACACATGTATAGCAGAGGACGGCCTGGTCTGGACTAACTCTTGAGAGACGTGAGGTCCCAGGGATTATAGTGCCTGGCAGGGTCTGGGGAGCATCCTCCTCGAGTCAGGGGAGGAAGAGGTGGAATGGGATGAGGAACTGTGTGAGGGGACCAGGAGAGTGTACAATGAAATGAATGTAAATAAATAAAATAATTTATAAAATAGTTTCACTCATAAATTCAAATGCTAGATTCTTTTTAACATCTACATTGCAATTCAATCGTCAAGTTTAGCGTTTTTACTTACTGAACTGTGAAAGCATTAATCCTTAATTTACACTTCATACTATTTGCAAATTGTCTCCTTTTATTACTTTGCATCAATTGTGTTTGCATACGTAGAAGGCTTACTCTTTATAATTTGTGCAGAAAATACATTCATGAATCTTTATATTTTAATGATCTGTTATGTGTGTACGTCTATGTATAGATTTGTTCACATGAACACAGGCACCTGGGGAGACCAGGAGATGTCAGATCCCCTGGAGCTGCTTTACAGCTGGTTGCAAGTGGCTTCCTGGATGTTGGAAAGTGAACGTGTTTGCTCTTAAGAGCAGTAAGTGCTCTTAACCACTAAGCTAATACTACAATACTTACTCCATAATAAAATCAACCTATTTATCATTTTCTGATGTATTTCAGGGTATCTTTGAACTTGAGACATCTTGTCACCTTCTAGGTGCAGAGACTACATTCAGGCTTTATTTTTTCCAGCTTTCTTTTCTTTATCATCATAAAATGTGTTGGATTAAATATGTTAATATTATGCAGTAAATCCTCCAAATGTTTACTTATAGAACCTTGGGTTAGTGTCTGTTTCTTTCCTCTGCAATGACTATATTAATTTTACAGTTTGCAGTTCTCTCTTTCTTTACAAAATCCATCTCATGTGTTTTTGCTTTCATATAGAATGAAGTTAAAGCCTTTTAGTTTTTCTTTGAATAGTTAATCTACTTAGAAAAGGTGTTGAATATCCTATTTTAAGGCCAATACATTGTTTCTTTAAAATGTTCCTAGAGTTTTGTTTTTTTTTTCTTATTATTATTGTTCTCATTAGTAGCATTGTTAATATTCTGTGTAAGCTTTTATGTGTTCTGATCATGTAGTGAATATAGAAATCTTCCAAACATATATGTGTAGGTATCAAATTTAGGTTCTTGGTTTTTCATGGCATGAAATTTTATCTGCTAAACCACCTCACTAGAACACACTATGACATTTTAAGGTGACATTTAGCTCCAGGCTGCTGTTATATATAAAATGTTTTCATCATTTGGCTTTTAATAAATATTTTTTGATTATTATAATATATTTTTTCCATGTCCACTTGGTAACTCTACTATGCTTATTTTAAGATTTAATTAATAATTTAGTCATAATTATTATGCATTTGACACCTAGCTAATATGAAATTATCTTAGATACAATTGAATAAATGTAATTAGTTACCTACAGCATGAAGCTGGGTACATAATTTTGTTCATTATTACTATGCATTTGCATAAAACAGAGAATATTTCATTGTCCCAATCCTGATGCCAATTTTATACAGTATGACAGCTACCAACTACATGTGATATTTAATCATTTAAAAGGAGTTAGGATTATATTGTTAAATGATATTTCCCCAACATCAAGTATATAGATTTTATTTTGCTTCAATTAATTTAACATGCTACAGTAGGAAAAAAATTAATTTCCTTTTGATATGTTAAAACGAAATTTAATTTACCTTTCTCCTGCCTATCAGAAAGTCAGTATTCTTATACAGGAAGATGTGCCAGTCACAGGTCATATTTCTAGTATAACCTGTAATTACAATCATCATTCTTGTCAGTTTCAAGTGTTCTTCACCTCATGCCTGTAAAACACAATGATCAACATGGCAGGATAACCATAAGGGCAGTGCAGTGGCATAAATAGCTCGGTGATAGCCAACAGCTCTGTAATTTTGCTTAAGTCCCATTCAATGAACATGGATGGTCCTGGTAATTTAGCCACGTATATAAGGATATTGAAGCTGTGGTTATGGGGGAGAATGTACAGCCTCTTACTTACTTAAGCCAGTATCTTACCTAACAACAATCATAGCCATGTGTCCTTATATACAGAATTAATTACAGTCTCTCCAACAAACATCACAGTGAAAATCCCACCCATTCAAAATGCAGGATAGAAACATCAAGTCCAGTCTCGATGGCTCTATCTACAAAACGTCACCTGATTAAAGGCTGAGGAACATTACAGAAGAGGGGCAAGGAGATTGTACGAGACTAAAGTTTACCATGAGATGGTGTCTCAAAGTAACACCAGAAATTACACTCATAACGTCTCACTAACACGACTGCCTCAACAACAGCTGACGACAGGGATTGGGGAGAATGAAAGTTTAGTTTTCTTTCTGTTTCAACTCCTCCTCCTCCTCCCTCTCCTCCTCCTCCTCCTCCTCCTCCTCCTCCTCCTCCTCCTCTTCCTCCTCCTCCTCCTCCTCTTCTTCTTCTTCTTCTTCTTCTTCTTTTTGTTTCTCTCTCTCTCTCTCTCTCTCTCTCTCTCTCTCTCTCTCTCTCTCTCTCTCTCTCTCCTTGTTGGGTATTTCCTATTTACATTTCAAATGTTATTCCCTTCCCAGTATTCAAGTCCATAAGCCCCTTAACCCTACCCCTTACCCTTCTATAAGGGAGTTCACATCCCCACACGGCCACCCCACCCCTCCCCACATTCCCCTACACTGGGGGACAAACCATGTCAGAAAAAAATTGTTTCTCATTCCGTTGTTTCCAGCAAGACCATACTTTGCTCCATGCAGTATGATCCATGAGTCCGTCCATGTACAGTCTTTCTGTTGTGGTTTGGTCCCTGGACGCTCTGGGTGGTTGACATTGTTATTATTATGGGGTTGCAAATCCCTTCAGATCTTTCAATCCTTTCTCTAATTCCTCCAACTGGGGTCTGGTTCTTGGTTCAGTGGTTTGCTGATGGCGTTTGCCTCTGTATTCGACATACTCTGGCTGTGACTCTCAGGAGGGATCAATATCCAGTCATCGTCAGCCTGCACTTCTTAGCTTCATCCATCTTATATAGTTTTGGTGTCTGTATATGTCTGGGCTACATGTGGTCCAGGCTCTGGACGGCAGGTCCTTCAGTCTCTGCTACAAGCTTTGCCTCCTTATCCCCTCCTGTGGGTATTTGTTCCCCTTATAAAGAAGGAGTGAAGCATCTGCATTTTGGTCATCCTTCCTGAGTTTCAAGCGGTCTGTGTATTGCATGATGGCTAATTCTAACTTTTGTATAATATCTAATTTTCAATGAGTGCATATCAAGTGTGTTTCTCTGTGATTGAGTAACCTCACTCAGGATGATATTTTCTACTTCATTCCATTTGCCTAGAATTTCATGAAGTCATTGTTTTTACAGCTGAGTAATATTCCATTGTGTAGATGTACCACATTTCTGTATCCATTCGTCTGTTGAAGGGCATCTGGGTTCTTTCCAGCTTCTGGCTATTACAAATAAGGCTGCAATGAACACAGTCGAATATATTTCTCTGTTGTATGTTGAATCATCTTTTGGGTATATGCTCAAGAGAGGTATAGCTGGGTCCTCAGGTCATGGAATGTCCAATTTTCTGAGGAACCTCCAGACTGATTTCCAGAATGGTTGTACAGTCTGCAATCCCACCAACAATGGAGGAGTGTTCCTCTTTCTCCACATCCTCTCCAGCATCTGCCGTCACCTGAGATTTATATCTTAGCCATTATCACTGGTGTGATGCACAATTTCAGATTTATTTTGATTTTAATTTCCCTGATGACTAAGGATGTTGAACATTTATTTAGGTGCTTTTTGGCCATTTGATAACCTTCAGCTGAGAATGTTTTGTAACTCACTGTACCCCATTTTATTAGTATATTTTTTGCTTTCTACAGTCTAACTTCTTAAGTTCTTGGCATATTTTGGATATTATCCTCTATCAGATATAAGACTGATAAAAATGTTTTCCAAATCTGTTGGTTGCAGTTTTTTCCTAATGACGGTGTCTTTTGCCTTACAGAACGTTGCTCTTTTATGAGGTCCTATTTGTCAATTCTTGATCTTAGAGCATAAGTCATTGGTGTTTTGTTCAGAAAATTTTCTCCAGTGCCCATGTGTTCAAGACTCTTTCCGAACTTTTCTTCTATTTGTTTGAGTGCATCAGGTTTATGTGTAGGTCTTTGATTCACTTGTACTTAAGCTTTATACATGGTCATAAAAATGGGATAATTTGCATTCATCTACATGCTGACTTCCTGTTGAACCAGCACTATTTTTGGAAAATGCTGGTTCTTCCTTTGGATGGATTTATCTCCGTTGCCAAATATCAAATGATAGGTGTGTGGGTTCATTTCGGGGTCTTCAATTCTATTCCACTCTCTATCCATCTGTCTCTGTATGAATACCATGCAGTTTCTATCACTATTGCTCTGTAATTCTGCTTGAGTTCAGGGGTGATGATTCCCCCAGAAGTTCTTTTATTGTTGAGGATACTTTTAGCTTTCCTGGCTTTTTTTTTCTTCTTCCAAATGAATTTGCAAATTGCTCTTTCTATCTCTATTAAAGAAGTGAGTAGGAATTTTGATGGATATTGCACTGAATGTGTAGATTGCTTTTGGCAAAATGTTCATCTTTAGTATATTAATCCTGTCAATCCATGAGCTTGGAAGCTCTTTCTATCTTCTGAGATCTTCCTCAATTTCTTTTTTCAGATACTTGAACTTCTTGTCATACAGATCATTCACCTGCTTGGTTAATCTCACACCAAGATATTTTATGTTATTTGGGAGTATTATGTTTACTGAGTTCTTTTTGTTCTAGACCTTTTACATGTGCTATCAAGCTCCTGACATATGCTCTCACCTGTTTCTTTTCCCAAGCACTCAGAGCTATAAGTTTTCCTCTTAGCTCTGTTTCCTTGTGTCACATATGTTTGGGAATGTTTATCTTCATTTTCATTAAGTTCTAAGAAGTCTTTAATTTCTTTATTTCTTCCTTAACCAAGTTGTCTTGGAGTAAAGCATTTTTCAACTTCCATGTATATGAGGGCTTTCTATCATTATTGTTATTGTTGAAGACCAGTATTAGTGTGCGGTGATCTGAGAGAATGCATGGGATTATTTCTATCTTCCTGTATCTGTTAAGGTCTGTTGAGAGATCGATTATGTGGTCAATTTTGAAGAAGGTTCCCGAGATCATGAGAAGAATGTATATCCTTATTTTTTAGAATGGAATGTTCTATAAATATCTGCTAAATCCATTTGGTTCATAACTTCTATTGCTTTCTCTACATCTCTGTTTAATTTCTGTTTCCAAGATCTCTCCAGTGATGAGGGTGGGGTGTTGAAATCTCCTACTATTATCATGTCAGGTGCAATGTGTGCTTTTAGCTTTAGTAAGGTTTCTTTTATAAAACCTAAGGATTTCTCCTGAATCATTTTTATTGCACAAATTCAAATATAACTATAACATTCTGGTTCTTGAGTTGATATTCTGGAAATTTAACTGGGAGAGGCAAGGCCTCACTCTCTAACTAGAGAGCTACATATACTAATACAGAAACTACTAATGAAAACAAAGTTGGTTTAAAAATATTTCCAATTTAGAAAAGTATTCATTTTCTGTTTTGTCTGTGGGAAGGTGGTTTATTTGTTTTTGTTTGTTTGTTTTAATTGAAGAAATATTTACAGTACATCAAAATAAGTGTGAAATGCATCACAATAGAATCCTCTTCATTCCAGCAATTTTTCTACAAGAGCAGAGTCCACTGAGTGCTTAAGTATGTACAACAGACCTCCTGCTTCCTAATTGTCAGAGCTTTAAGACTGTCGTATGTTCTCTTCACTTAGATTTTTATAAATTTTTCATGAATGGGTGCAGATCTAATCTAATAGATCTAATAAGCTAGAATACCTGACTATGTCATCTCCCCCATGAGAAAACTTTGTATTGTATTGCTTTCTGTTGTTGTTTTTGTTGTTTGGTGAGCTGTGTTTTTCATTATCCCCAATAGAAAATTAATCTAGTGATCATTAGTGAATAGAAACAAAAATTATGTGTTGTGATGAGAAACTCCCCAAAATACAGTTTACACAAAGGTAAATCAAAAATGTTTGTGGGTAGACATGAACACATGCTCATGTCCCATGTTGCTGACAAGCATTCAACACCAGATCAACTTAAGTGATTTGGGAAATTAACTTAATTCACACAGAAGCAAACTCATAGGGAATACATTTTTTTCTTCACTGCATTTAAAAGTGACCAAATGGTGAAAAAGGATGTAAAGGAATACTGTTACCCTGCATTGTTGTTTACACTAACATTGTAATTCATGTACAATCTCCATGTCCTCTTTCTCTATTGTGTTTCTCTGTGTCTGTGTTTCTGCATGAATATATAAGCAGTCATGTGTATGTGGCATACATGTGAGTATGTGTGCATATGTGTGTGTATGTGTGTTTGTCTTATATGGTATTTGTACACATAGGTAACATGTTTATTTATAATTTGGAAATACTGAAAATCACATTTGATTTGTGGATCAACCATGTGCTGATCAACTCGCATTCATCTGACATTTCAATATATCAAGTGAATAGAGAGAGAGCCTAACAGGCTGGTGATATCTCCTTCTCTACTCTTGTCAGGAAAAAGTGGTGTATTTTTGGCAAGAAAACCCAAACTTCAGCAAAGACATATACACCCCACAAAACAGGAGACAACATCTCATTTGAAGGGAAAAGTTATCAGACTGGGAGAAAAATGAGTTTGCCACGTTCCAATATTTGAGGGACATGAGACTGAACATCAGAAGATATAATGGGAAGGGACAGGCAGAATCCCCAAGGATCCAAAGTAAGCTAAACCCTGGAGCTTCTCATTACACGAGAGCTCAGAGATTGGTGAGGATGGTGAACATAATGATAAGAACTTTGCAGTCCATACTCAGTCTCCATATAAGGCTACAATGTGAACAAGTTGAGGAGTCACCACCACAGAGCTAACAGCTACTTTAGCAGTCACAGTGTGAAAAACAGAGTGTAACTGTAGACAGAAGAGAAGGATGATATCTGAAAACAGACAAGGCTGTGCTGGAACTGAACAGTTTTCCATGTAAGTAACCAAACAAGCACACAGCAGGTGCCATATGCCAAAGTGAGCAAAGAGGAATGAACTGTGTAGATACTATGTGTACAGAAATACAGGTTTGTTTGGTGGAATTCTAAGATGTTGAGATGAAAGAATAGGAAGGAATTTCTATCAAGCCAGACGCCATGTCTTGCTCTTAGAATACTCACATTCGAGAGACTGAGGGAGAGGAATTAGGAATTTCAGGTTAGTCTGGACTACATATCAACACAACACATATTTTATTATTTTTTCTTTATTTAAATCAATAGTCTGATTGATAGAATATCATGAACAATATTAAGAAAACAGAAATTTAATGCCTATGCAGTGATACTCCTGCTAAAAAAATATGTTCAATAAAGAGACAGGAACTATTCAGTTACAAAATACCAGCTGTCATATTGAAGGTTGTGACATGAGTGGTATGGTGTTGTTTGGTTGATCATTCTTCACTTTCACGGCTCACTTTACACATCTTAAAAGGATTCTCTGACTACCTCGTTACTGTGCAGACATCGAGATGGGCCTTGCTTTTAATTCTATGTATTAAAACCAGTAATCATATATTTATCAAATGATTATTGGATTTTACTTTATCTACAAAAATAATGAGTCTTGAGGAAATTATACCTATATTTTGTGGGTTTCCATATTCATAATAGCAATCAGAGAATAATTGGGGCCCAAAATAAACACAGGGTGGTTGGAGACACTATAACTTTGGCAACAAGAAAGCATAGAAATGAGTGGGTTGATCTGTTTTTCTGTAAAATATTGATAATGAGTTAATGATAAGAATGGGTAAAAAATTCAGATACAGTCAAGGTTTTCTTTTCCGTAATTTGAATGATTGCCTATACGGCATGTGAAACTGAACTGAGACCCATGGTAAACCTTCTGGCTGAGCTTCATTAATACAAGTTTGCACCATCTTTGTAAATATTTGGACACTTGGCTTAATGGTTAGCACACTTTGGAAAAACCCCTGGTGTAAAGAAAGAAAGTATTAGATATGAAAATCTGTGATAATAAATCACTTCTAAGCTTTGAGTTTTGTGACTACAGAGAAAGACTTTGGCTCTGATGTGAGTGTCTAAAAGTAGGAAAAAATTAATATCCTTCATCTGCAAGAATCCTTCTAATGCCTTACTGCTCTGTTCCAGGAGATGAGTGTCAATTGTGTCAATTGCACTTTGTTGCAGGAAAACGAATTGTTTGTCAAATGCTTTGAGGTTCCTCGAGAATGCTTCATCCTGTTCACCCTCACTCTGCTCTCATGGCCTTTGCTATCTACACTAGTCCAT
>NC_141555.1:60876142-60966142 GCF_021556685.1 Rattus norvegicus | reverse complement strand
TGTGAGCTGCTTAAGTGGATCCTAAGAACAGAATTTGGGTTCCCTGCGAGTTTGGAACATGCTCTTAAGTGATGGGCTCTCTCTTCATACCCATGTGTTTTACAGTCTCGACTGAGATATCTTTAGGAAAACGTGCACTATCTCTGCAGGCAGCCTTGGCTGGGTCGGTTGTGTTGATGTTTCTGATGCTCAGCCATCAGGAGACAAAGGCTAGACCCCAGCAGATAGCTTCTCTCCATTTTAGCGTCACCCTTAACTCTCCAGGTCCTCTATCCTGTCTTGTTCGAACCACAGGCACAATGCTGCTTCCTCCAGGACTCTGCAGGTGTGTTCTCGTCGGCTGAGCAAGGACGTGAGGCTAAGAATAAAGGTCACCATGACTCAGTGCCTTTTGCTGTACTATTTATGAAACGTTTTGGCTGGAATGAGGGCCGGGACTGGTTCAGGTGTGTAAATTAGAGACAGCCTCAAAGTCTCTTGAGTTGAGCCTCTTTTATAACCGTAGAGTCTCTCTGGGGAGCACGTCGCCAATCAGACCACCTTTACCCCTGAAAGGATGGCTGAACACAGGCTTTGGGGCCGAGATACTTCTGCAAGCTGGGAGACTGTGGAGTCAAACTGCTGTCCGTTCCTCAGCTTCCCAGCTTCCGTCACATGTAGCTCTTCAGCTTGACATCACAAACTGGAAGGGAAGAGAGCTGGGAGCTCATTACCATGGGTGTCTTGGAAAGTTTGGGGGTGAGTTCTGCATTAATTAAGCCTCATTTGAATAATGAGCATATGCTATTTATTTTCTTGGAGAGCTGCTCTGAGGGAAGCAGGGAGGCTTCTCCTATAGGAAGCCTAGTGGCCCATGGGCCCGCCGCCCATCACTTGGGGGAGGGAGGGGGAGGCAAGGGTGCTATTTTAAACTCTCTGTTATTGAAGGAAGCACCCATAACTGGAACATTGTTGGGTGGTTTGTCAGCTGTTTCTGTGAGAAAAGGCCTGAGGTCAGTCATGTTTTCTCCAGTCCTTTCAATGTTGCTGTCTGCCGTGCATAGGAGATGGTCTAAAATATGCCCATCTCATCTCCCCAAACCATGTGCTCTTCTTCATTTTTTATGGGAATGAGTAGAATGGTGGTGAACTTGGGATTATGTGGCTACCTTAGTGGTCATGAGGGGGACTCCACAGGAAGAGAGGTGTTCTCACACCAAACACCCAGATCTGCCTGATTTTGCCCTGGGTGCTTAAAAAGGATGGCATCTCTTCACCAAAAAGCAATGATTCCTCTGTACATATGGATATTTAAATCCTATCGGGGCTCATGATTTAGTCTAGGTAAAACAAGCATCCTATGTGCCTTTTCTCTGTGATTTTTTTTTTTTTTTTTTGCAATTGGCTGGGCAGGGTGACATCATTTCTCATGTGATACAGGAAGAAACCAGCCAGATTCCTTCAGCTCTGTAATTAAATCACATACCTTCATGCCTTTGGCTTCACCCAGCAATCTTCCTTCTCAGAACTACTTGCCCATCAGTCTAGGACAGAGTTCATAGCCATAAAAAAAAGTACAGAAGGCTCATGCCTGATTCTGTTGAGTGTGTGGTTCAAGAACTCACACATGCTGGCACTTACGAGGCTGCACACTGGAGCTTCACACACTTAACATTATGATATTGCAGAGGAGGGGAGGGGCTGTGCACACATGCTAATTTCATACTTCAGGGAGATAAAGGAATTCATGTTCTTGGGGTTTTAGAGCCACCCAGACCCAATGAATGTTCTTCACGCAAACATCATGAGTCTTTAAGCAAGACTTTAAAACAAGGGTGCAATTATCGTATATGTGAAGAGACCCTGTGGTGGTTTGAATGTGCACTGACCAGGAAATGGCACTATGAGGAGGTTGGCCTTCTTGGAGGAGGGGTCTCCCTCTGAGGGTGAGTTCTTGAAACCCTTCTCCCAGCCATGTGGGAGAAAGTCTGCTCCTGGCTTCTTTTAGATGACAATGTAGAACTCTCAGCTCCTTCTCTAGCACCATGTCTGTCTGCACACTGCCATGCCCTCTGCCTTGATGATCATGGACTGACCCTCTAAACCTGTAAGCCAGCCCTGATTACATGTTGTCCTTGTTCATGGTGTCTCTTCTCCACAGTGGAAACCTAACTAAGACCCCAGACTGGATAGTTCATGGGATTGCTCAAATGTCCTTGGCACCATCACTCTTTTATCTTCTGCAATGGCCAAACCCAATCTCTCTCCAGTCCAGGGTGCTCCTCCAGTCTTGGTTCTCACAGGACTCCCCTGTACAAGGCACTTTCGCTCAGAGTCTCCTAGTGTCTACAATACCACCAGCCATGGCATCCTCTTCTTTGATAGGGTGAAGTCTATTCTCGAGGACGGGCACCACGTCTCCATGTGGTTTTGTTAAGTAGCAAAGCATCTCCAGGGACAGTGCACAGATTCTAGGGCTTAGGGAGACGGCTCAGCCACGATGAACACTTGTTACTCTTGCAGAGGACCCAGGTTCTATTCCCAGCATCCATATGATGGCTCACAGTTGAACTTTTACCCAGTTTCAGGAGATCTAATGCCCTCTCTTGGCCTCTTCAGACATCAGGCAGGCACGTGGTGCACACAGTTCCGTGTAGCCCGAACATTCACACATTTGATAATGTAAACACATCTGAATTTTAAAAGGTATGAGCTTGGGTTATGGGCATGGGTGATCCTAAGCGTGGATTCCAACAGCTCTCTATTAAGGGTAGGAGGGACACCAGGAGTTTGGATGCCGGTGGCTGTAGGTGAGGGAGCACCATATGGTCATGTCAGTATGATGCCTCCTGGTTTGGAAGTGCTCATCTCACGGCTCTGATGGTGCCCATGAGGCAGAGGTCTCATCACTGAGCTTGGGAACAGTCAGCTCTGGGGGAAGGCGGCAGGTGAATGACTATGTCTTTCTTCAAATACAATGAAAGAGGTTCTTTTCCCCGTGTTTTCTGTCATCATAGAGTTCTAAAAACCCCCGTGGTCCAGATGAACTTAATTTGAAAGTCATTACAATGGAGATGGGGGGTGTGAGCTGACAGTTCATTAAGGAAATATTTGATGAGCAAAGAAAAAAGTGCCAGAGTTAACATTATAAACACGATTAATGAGCAGGGTGGCTCCAAAAATTCATAAAAGAAAATAACAACACAACACGCAGGTACTCGTCTCTGTTGGCCTGACAGGCTTCTGAGAGTGTGTCCTGATTTGTTTGTGTTAAATGGTTGAGGCTCTAGGCTTGCCCACATGGCCGATGTTTTCTTTCATCTGAACTTGACAGGAATAACTTTATGTTTCTGTGTAAACACTTTCCTAATGCCATAATCACTTTAGCTGATGTGGGCTCGGGTGTTTGCCAGCCAGTTAGGGATGAAGAGGCTTAATGTGTTTCTTCTTTAAAAACAAAAACAACAACAATAACAACAACAACAGCAGCAACAAAAAAACCCCAAAACAAACAAACAAACAACCAAGTTTATATCTTTTTTAAAAAAACCACAACAACTTCATATTCACCAGAATAGTAAACTGGAATTTATGTTGTCTGGTGGGTACTTGTTCCTCTCTCTAGAGCGCTATTTTATTAGGGTTTCCAGAGAAACAGAAATGGCAGAATGAATACACATTGTCTTAGGTAGATTTCCATTGCTGTGAACAGACACCTTAGGCAGGGTAACTCTTTTTTATTTTTTATTTATTTTTTTTTATTAACTTGAGTATTTCTTATATACGTTTCGAGTGTTATTCCCTTTCCCGGTTTCCGGGCAAACATCCCCCTCCCCCCTCCCCTTCCTTATGGGTGTTCCCCTCCCAACCCTCCCCCCATTGCCGCCCTCCCCCCATAGACTAGTTCACTGGGGGTTCAGTCTTAGCAGGACCCAGGGCTTCCCCTTCCACTGGTGCTCTTACTAGGATATTCATTGCTACCTATGGGGTCAGAGTCCAGGGTCAGTCCATGTATAGTCTTTAGGTAGGGGCTTAGTCCCTGGAAGCTCTGGTTGCTTTGCATTGTTGTACTTTTGGGGTCTCGAGCCACTTCAAGCTATTCCAGTTCTTTCTCTGATTCCTTCAATAGAGGACCTATTCTCAGTTCAGTGGTTTGCTGCTGGCATTCGCCTCTGTATTTGCTGTATTCTGGCTGTACCTCTCAGGAGCGATCTACATCCAGCTCCTGTCGGTCTGCACTTCTTTGCCTCACCATCTTGTCTAATTGGGTGGCTGTATATGTATGGGCCACATGTGGGGCAGGCTCTGAATGGGTGTTCCTTCAGTCTCTGTTTTAATCTTTGCCTCTCCCTTCCCTGCCAAGGGTATTCTTTTTCCTCATTTAAAGAAGGAGTGAAGCATTCACATTTTGATCACCCGTCTTGAGTTTCGTTTGTTCTAGGGATCTAGGGTAATTCAAGCATTTGGGCTAATAGCCACTTATCAATGAGTGCATACCATGTATGTCTTTCTGTGATTGGGTTAGCTCACTCAGGATGATATTTTCCAGTTCCAACCATTTGCCTACGAATTTCATAAACTCGTTCTTTTTGATAGCTGAGTAATATTCCATTGTGTCGATGTACCACATTTTCTCTATCCATTCCTCTGTTGAAGGGCATCTGGATTCTTTCCATTTTCTGGCTATTATAAATAAGGCTGCGATGAACATATTGGAGCACGTGTCTCTTTTATATGTTGAGGCATCTTTTGGGTATATGCCCAAGAGAGGTATAGCTGGATCCTCAGGCAGTTCAATGTCCAATTTTCTGAGGAACCTCCAGACTGATTTCCAGAATGGTTTTACCAGTCTGCAATCCCACCAACAATGGAGGAGTGTTCCTCTTTCTCCACATCCTCGCCAGCATCTGCTGTCACCTGAGTTTTTGATCTTAGCCAATCGCACTGGTGTGAGGTGAAATCTCAGGTTTGTTTTGATTTGCATTTCCCTTATGACTAAATATGTTGAACATTTCTTTAGGTGTTTCTCAGCCATTCGGCATTCCTCAGCTGTGAATTCTTTGTTTAGCTCTGAACCCCATTTTTTAATAGGGTTATTTGTTTCCCTGCGGTCTAACTTCTTGTGTTCTTTGTATATTTTGGATATAAGGCCTCTATCTGTAGTACGATTGGTAAAGATCTTTTCCCAATCTGTTGGTTGCCGTTTTGTCCTAACCACAGTGTCCTTTGCCTTACAGAAGCTTTGCAGTTTTATGAGATCCCATTTGTCGATACTTGATCTTAGAGCATAAGCCATTGGTGTTTTGTTCAGGAAATTTTTTCCAGTGCCCATGTGTTCCAGATGTTTCCCTACTTTTTCTTCTATTAGTTTGAGTGTGTCTGGTTTGATGTGGAGGTCCTTGATCCACTTGGACTTAAGCTTTGTACAGGGTGATAAGCATGGATCGATCTGCATTCTTCTACATGTTGCCCTCCAGTTGAACCAGCACCATTTGCTGAAAATGCTATCTTTTTTCCATTGGATGGTTTTGGCTCCTTTGTCAAAAATCAAGTGACCATAGGTGTGTGGGTTCATTTCTGGGTCTTCAATTCTATTCCATTGGCCTATCTGTCTGTCTCTGTACCAATACCATGCAGTTTTTATCACTATTGCTCTGTAATACTGCTTGAGTTCAGGGATAGTGATTCCCCCTGAAGTCCTTTTATTGTTGAGGATAGCTTTAGATATCCTGGGCTTTTTGTTATTCCAGATGAATTTGCAAATTGTTCTGTCTAACTCTTTGAAGAATTGGATTGGTATTTTGATGGGGATTGCATTGAATCTGTAGTTTGCTTTTGGTAAAATGGCCATTTTTACTATATTAATCCTGCCAATCCATGAGCATGGGAGATCTTTCCATCTTCTGAGGTCTTCTTCAATTTCTTTCCTCAGTGTCTTGAAGTTCTTATTGTACAGATCTTTTACTTGCTTGGTTAAAGTCACACCGAGGTACTTTATATTATTTGGGTGTATTATGAAGGGTGTCGTTTCCCTAATTTCTTTCTCGGCTTGTTTCTCTTTTGTATAGAGGAAGGCAACTGATTTATTTGAGTTAATTATACCCAGCCACTTTGCTGAAGTTGTTTATCAGCTTTAGTAGTTCTCTGGTGGAACTTTTGGGATCACTTAAATATACTATCATGTCATCTGCAAATAGTGATATTTTGACCTCTTCTTTTCTGATCTATATCCCTTTGATCTCCTTTTGTTGTCTGATTGCTCTGGCTAGAACTTCAAGAACTATAGTAGGGAGAGAGTGGGCAGCCTTGTCTAGTCCCTGATTTTAGTGGGATTGCTTCAAGTTTCTCTCCATTTAGTTTAATGTTAGCAACTGGTTTGCTGTATATGGCTTTCACTATGTTTAGGTATGGGCCTTGAATTCCTATTCTTTCCAGGACTTTTATCATGAAGGGGTGTTGAATTTTGTCAAATGCTTTCTCAGCATCTAATGAAATGATCATGTGGTTCTGTTCTTTCAGTTTGTTTATATAATGGATCACGTTGATGGTTTTCCGTATATTAAACCATCCCTGCATGCCTGGGATGAAGCCTACTTGATTATGGTGGATGATTGTTTTGATGTGCTCTTGAATTCGGTTTGCCAGAATTTTATTGAGTATTTTTGCGTCGATATTCATAAGGGAAACTGGAGTTCTCTTTCTTTGTTGGGTCTTTGTGTGGTTTAGGTATAAGAGTAATTGTGGCTTCGTAGAAGGAATTCGGTAGGGCTCCATCTGTTTCAATTTTGTGGAATAGTTTGGATAATATTGGTATGAGGTCTTCTATGAAGGTTTGATAGAATTCTGCACTAAACCCGTCTGGACCTGGACTCTTTTTGGTTGGGAGACCTTTAATGACTGCTTCTATTTCCTTAGGAGTTATGGGGTTGTTTAACTGGTTTATCTGTTCCTGATTTAACTTCGATACCTGGTATCTGTCTAGGAAATTGTCCATTTCCTGAAGATTTTCAAATTTTGTTGAATATAGGTTTTTATAGTAAGATCTGATGATTTTTTGAATTTCCTCTGAATCTGTAGTTATGTCTCCCTTTTCCTTTCTGATTTTGTTAATTTGGACGCACTCTCTGTGTCCTCTCGTTAGTCTGGCAAAGGGTTTATCTATCTTGTTGATTTTCTCAAAGAACCAACTTTTGGTTCTGTTGATTCTTTCTATGGTCCTTTTTGTTTCTAATTGGTTGATTTCAGCTCTGAGTTTGATTATTTCCTGCCTTCTGCTCCTCGTGGGTGTATTTGCTTCTTTTTGTTCTAGAGCTTTTAGGTGTGCTGTCAAGCTGCTGACATATGCTCTTTCCTGTTTCTTTCTCTGGCACTCAGCGCTATGAGTTTTCCTCTTAGCACAGCTTTCATTGTGTCCCATAAGTTTGAGTATGTTGTATCTTCATTTTCATTAAATTCTAAAAAGTTTTTAATTTCTTTCTTTATTTCTTCCTTGACCAGGTTATCATTGAGTAGAGCATTGTTCAATTTCCACGTATATGTGGGCATTCTTCCCTTATTGTTATTGAAGACCAGTTTTAGGCCGTGGTGGTCCGATAGCACGCATGGGATTATTTCTATCTTTCTGTACCTGTTGAGGCCCGTTTTTTGACCAATTATATGGTCAATTTTGGAGAAAGTACCATGAGGAGCTGAGAAGAAGGTATATCCTTTTGCTTTAGGATAGAATGTTCTATAAATATCCGTTAAGTCCATTTGTCTCATGACTTCTCTTAGTCTGTCGACATCACTGTTTAATTTCTGTTTCCATGATCTGTCCATTGATGAGAGTGGGGTGTTGAAATCACCCACTATTATTGTGTGAGGTGCAATGTGTGTTTTGAGCTTTAGTAAGGTTTCTTTTACATATGTAGGTGCCCTTGTATTTGGGGCATAGATATTTAGGATTGAGAGTTCATCTGGGTGGATTTTTCCTTTGATGAATATGAAGTGTCCTTCCTTATCTTTTTTGATGACTTTTAGTTGGAAATTGATATTATTTGATATTAGAATGGCTACTCCAGCTTGCTTCTACTGACCATTTGCTAGGAAAGTTGTTTTCCAGCCTTTCACTCTGAGGTAGTGTCTGTCTTTATCTCTGAGGTGTGTTTCCTGTAGGCAGCAGAATGCAGGGTCCTCGTTGCATATCCAGTTTGTTAATCTATGTCTTTTTATTGGGGAGTTGAGGCCATTGATATTGAGAGATATTAAGGAATAGTGATTATTGTTTCCCTTTATATTCATATTTGGATGTGAGGTTGTGTTTGTGTGCTTTCATTCTCTTTGTTTTGTTGCCAAGACGATTAGTTTCTTGCTTCTTCTAGGGTATAGCTTGCCTCCTTATGTTGGGCTTTACCATTTATTATCCTTTGTAGTGCTGGATTTGCAGAGAGATATTGTGTAAATTTGGTTTTGTCATGGAATATCTTGGTTTCTCCATCAATGTTAATTGAGAGTTTTGCTGGATACAGTAACCTGTGCTGGCATATGTGTTCTCTTAGGGTCTGTATGACATCAGTCCAGGATCTTCTGGCCTTCATAGTTTCTGGCGAGAAGTCTGGTGTGATTCTGATAGGTCTCCCTTCATATGTTACTTGACCTTTTTCCCTTACTGCTTTTAATATTCTTTCTTTATTTTGTGCGTTTGGTGTTTTGACAATTATGTGAAGGGAGGTGTTTCTTTTCTGGTCCAATCTATTTGGAGTTCTGTTGGCTTCTTGTATGTCTATGGGTATCTCTGTTTTTAGGTTAGGGAAGTTTTCTTCTATGATTTTGTTGAAGATATTTACTGGTCCTTTGAGCTGGGAGTCTTCACTCTCTTCTATACCTATTATCCTTAGGTTTGATCTTCTCATTGAGTCCTGGATTTCCTGTATGTTTTGGACCAGTAGCTTTTTCCGCTTTACATTATCTTTGACAGTTGAGTCAATGATTTCTATGGAATCTTCTGCTCCTGAGATTCTCTCTTCCATCTCTTGTATTCTGTTGGTGAAGCTTGTATCTACAGCTCCTTGTCTCTTCTTTTGGTTTTCTATATCCAGGGTTGTTTCCATGTGTTCTTTCTTGATTGCTTCTATTTCCATTTTTAATTCCTTCAACTGTTTGATTGTGTTTTCCTGGAATTCTTTCAGGGATTTTTGCGATTCCTCTCTGTAGGCTTCTACTTGTTTATTAATGTTTTCCTGTGTTTCCCTAAGTGTGTTCATGTCTTTCTTGAAGTCCTCCAGCATCATGATCAAATACGATTTTGAAACTAGATCTTGCTTTTCTGGTGTGTTTGGATATTCCATGTTTGTTTTGGTGGGAGAATTGGGCTCCGATGATGGCATGTAGTCTTGGTTTCTGTTGCTTGGGTTTCTGCGCTTGCCTCTCGCCATCAGATTATCTCTAGTGTTACTTTGTTCTGCTATTTCTGACAGTGGCTAGACTGTCCTACAAGCCTGTGTGTCAGGAGTGCTGTAGACCTGTTTTCCTCTCTTTCAGTCAGTTATGGGGACAGAGTGTTCTGCTTTCGGGCGTGTAGTTTTTCCTCTCTACAGGTCTTCAGCTGTTCCTGTGGGCCTGTGTCTTGAGTTCACCAGGCAGCTTTCTTGTAGCAGAAAATTTGGTCTTACCTGTGGTCCTGAGTCTCAAGTTCGCTCGTGGGGTGCTGCCCAGGGGCTCTCTGCAGTGGCAGCAACCAGGAAGACCTGTGCCGCCCCTTCCGGGAGCTTCAGTGCACCAGGGTTCCAGATGGTCTTTGGCTTTTTCCTCTGGCGTCCGAGATGTGCGTGCAGGGAGCAGTCTCTTCTTGTTTCCCAGGCTTGTCTGCCTCTCTGAAGGTTTAGCTCTCCCTCCCACGGGATTTGGGTGCAGAGAACTGTTTATCCGGTCTGTTTCTTTCAGGTTCCGGCAGTGTCTCAGGCAGGTGTCCTGCCGCTCCTGGGCCCTCCCCCACGGGAGCCCAGAGGCCTTATACAGTTTCCTCTTGGGCCAGGGATGTGGGCAGGGGTGAGCAGTGTTGGTGTTCTATTCCGCTCTGCAGCCTCAGGAGTGCCCACCTGACCAGGCGGTTGGGTCTCTCTCTCACCGGGTCTGGGAGCAGAGAGCTGCTGCGGGCCAGGATCCTCGGGTGTGGGACTTCCGGTAAACACAGAACGTGCCCGGTCCTAGAGAAATTCTGCTTCTATGTGTCCCAAGCTCACCAGGCAGCTTTCTTGCAGCAGAAAATTTGGTCTTACCTGTGGTCCTGAGGCTCAGGTTCGCTCGTGGGGTGCTGCCCAGGGGCTCTCTGCAGTGGCAGCAACCAGGAAGACCTGTGCCGCCCCTTCCGGGAGCTTCAGTACACCAGGGTTCCAGATGGTCTTTGGCTTTTTCCTCTGGCGTCCGAGATGTGTGTGCAGGGAGCAGTCTCTTCTGGTTTCCCAGGCTTGTCTGCCTCTCTGAAGGTTTAGCTCTCCCTCCCAGGGGATTTGGATGCAGAGAACTCACTCTTTTTTATTATAAGGCTTGTTTTATTTTAATGACTGATCATGTGAGGCCACAGTGAGGTCACTATGCACAGATGTGAAGGAAGCTTTATTTCTTGGTCTCTTCCTCGTTGGACAGAGTCTTGATGATCTCCTCCTTCTTGGCCTGGAGGTGCTCCTCCCACGCGTTTTTGTGCTTCCCTGGTCTTAGACCTGCGAGCCTCAGCCTGGTCAGTCTGTAGCTTCTTTCGGGCCTCGTCTGCCTTCGGTTTGAGGATCTGCTCCATAAGAATCCATTGGTTTTTGAATACATTCCTTTTGACCTTCAGGTACAGGCTGTGATACATATGGCGGTCCATCTTCTTAGATTCCCAGTATCTCCTGAGAAGCCGGTGCAGGATCCTTATCATTCTCATCCAGGTCACCATCTCAGGCACCCAAGTGTTGGCAGTTCCCTTTCTCTTCCCTATGACCATATGCCTGCCCTTCAAGGTGTGTTTCTGGCAGTGAGTCTGAGGATGGACAGTTAGAGGCTTCCAGATGATCAGGCCATCTTCAATCAGCTTCCTGATCAGCTGACAGGAGTTGGCATTGGCGATTTTATTGGTCTCATTGGGGTCCAACTGGAACTTCTTTTTACCTCAGTGGAGGACACTAGAGGCAAGATTCTTCTGTAGCCTGAGCATGCTCATGGCTGCAGACTCAGCAGCCAAGGTAACTCTTATAAAGGATAAGGTTCCACTGCAGCTGGCTTACAGTCAGGGGTTCAGTCCATTGTCATCATGGCAGGAATCATGGGAGCATCCAGGCAGACTTGGTGCTCGAGGAGCCCAAAGTTCCTGATGCACAGACAGCAGAAAGGGATTGTCTGTAGCACTGAGCATAGTTTGAGTATATACAAATCTCAAAGTCCAGCCACCACAGTGGCAAACTTCCTCCAACAAAGTCACACCTACTCCAACAAGGCCATACCTAATAAAACAAGGCCACACCCACTCCAACAAGATCACACCTACACCAACATGGCCATACCTCCCAATAGTATCACTCCTAATGGGTCAAGCTTTCAAACACATGTTTCTATTGTGGCCCACTGCTATTCGATCCACCAAACACATTAAAAGGTAATTTGGGCTTCCACATATGTGTGCATGCACATGTGTTAACTGGGTTACTAATTATTTCTCTCTCTCTCTCTCTCTCTCTCTCTCTCTCTCTCTCTGTCACACACATGCAAAGTCTCTCTTACACACACACACACACACACACACAAACACACATACACACACATACACACACTGAGCAAAAAAGTTAAGTTCTGGAAGAGGGATGCCCAGACTGGATGGATAAAATCAGAAATAACAAATTGTGTTGGAACATGCTGTGAAGGAAGAGGGAGACCAGAGGGAGAGTTGTGAGTGTGGCTGTCTGCTTCTGCCAAAGTGTAAGGCCATAGAAACCCAATGTCACCTCCTCCAGGATCTCAAAGCCACAGCTCTAGCTGAGGTATAGTTAGTCAGTGATGTCGGCTGTTTGTCTCTCTCTCTCTCTCTCTCTCTCTCTCTCTGTGTGTGTGTGTGTGTGTGTGTGTGTGTGTGTATGTGGTCACTTTTGGTGGTGAATATGACCACAACCCCATGTTCATCAGTTCGTGATCCCGAAAGTGCTTTGGGCCCATCTTAAGTCATCACAGCTCTCAGTGCCTGAGGTTAACTGACTTCCAGAAAGCATCTTACTTGGGCTGACTAATGTTTCATTACATCACAAGGACATTTTCTAGTGTAGATAAAATAAACACATATATGTTAGAATAGACAGAGACTTGAAAAATGGAAGTGGAGTAATATCACTACCGAGTTTGCATTAAAAAACATATTTATATTAGAATTCTCCAGGATAGTTGCAATTTCCCATATAACCTACACATGATTGCCATATATTATCATCTTACATAATCATATGAAAAAAATTAGGAGAAATTAACCTTTGGGGAAAAAAAGTACTTTTTTTTCCTTCCCAGCTCCCGCTCCCACAATGACAACTCTGAAACTGATTATTTATTAACAAATTCCTGAGCCACAAACTTTGGCTCATTCCCGGACTAAGTTATTTAACCCATTCAAACTATTCTGTGTCTTCTATATGGTTATTTACTGCTCTTTCATCCCCATTCTTAGTATCTTCCTCAACATCTCCTTTAGCATCTGCCGCAGCGTCCCTCCCTGGGTCTCCTTTTATACACTATTTCCCAGAATCCCCTCTTCCTGCCAGTGTCCCGCCTTCTATTTCCTGCCTCAGTTCATAGGTCTAAGACTTTTTTATTGACAGGTGATGCTTAGAAGAGATTCTCTCTATACACCTCGGTGCATTAACATCAACTAAAGGACTCATTTTAAGTTCTCGTTTTTACTTTTGTTCATGGGTCTTTTTTGTGTTATGTCATGTGGCTGCCGAACCTGCAAAGGCCAGAAGAGGGAGTCAGATCTCCCAGAGCCAGAGTCAGTTGTGAGGATGCTAAGGGTTCTGAGTAGCTGAGCCATCTCTCCAGCCCCTAAACGACACAATTTTGTCACAGCAAGGGGAAAACTGGACACTACTACTCCTATGCCTTTTCACACTATAGACTCCAATCCACACTGTATTTAGAAGCTAAGTGTCCTGTAAATGTATTAAAGTTTTTTGATTCCCACTTCGGGGGGTACCTATCCTTGCGATTCCCCTAGACTTTGAAGGTTGTCAAGGTATGAATGGCCCGTTTTCCAGACTCTTTTCTTATGATCCACCTGTCTGGTCTACTGAGCCTCCGTACCCTCGATCCTGTAGGTCCTCGATCTCTGATGACCCCCTCACCCTTGTGGATTCATGCTTTCGAACACTGATTTCCAATTTTTCTTGTGCAGCCGTAGGGAGGTTTGGCACCAACTGATTTCGTTCAGCCTGTGCTATTTAACAGATAAAGGTCCGCTGAACTTTAAAATATTCATTTGAATAATTTAATTTTATATAGATAGTATTACGATCTGGTGTGGAATTCAAATATTTCGCCACCAAGGAACTGAATTTAGGACGTTGTGTAACCTTTTAAAAACCATTCTCTGGTTTTAAAATTGGTGTGTGTGTGTGTGTGTGTGTGTGTGTGTGTGTGTGTGTGTGTTCATGTGTTTCACAGTGTCTAGGTTCCCATCTACAAAATCTGCACAGATAAATCCCAGAATAGACGGGTGGAGACTCTGGAAGCTCCTCTCCCCTAATTGAGGAACTACTGGGAACTGATGACTACAGGGCAGAGGGCCCAGTTTTCTTCATGGATTTGGCCCTTGATGGTTGTCCATGCTCCCCTGGATGTCTGTACTCACCCCACACATCTAGTCAGCACTAAATGGACTCAGCAGGTTCTATTAAAATGCAGATGGAATTAGGAGGGCAGAAAGGGGAGGGATTTGAGGGGAGGGGATGGGGATGGATTTGCTCAAACACATTATGTGAATGTACCAAGTTCTTAAGGAAAAAAATTAAAACAAAGTAAATAAATAAGTAAATAAATCTGCTCATGTGTGCACATGTGCATGGGTTTATGAGTGTGTGTGTGGGGGGGGGTGTTGCAGCACCCTGCTACAAGAGGATACCATGCAGTATCTTTCTCTATGTCTCTCTGCCATTTTCTTTTGATGCACTGTGGTGATTTGAACATGCTTGGCCCATGGTAAGTGCCACTAGTAGGAGGTGTGGGCTTGTTGGAGAAAGTGTGTCCCTGTGTAGGCCGGCTCTGAGGGCTCCTAGTGTTCAAGCTCTGCCCAATGAGGAAGATGGATGCTCTTCCTGGCTGCCTGTGGCTGTAAGTCTCTTTCTGGGCTGCCTTCAGATTTAGATATAGAACACTCTACAGCACCATGTCTACCTGGACTCTGCTGTGCTTCCCACCATGATAATAACGAACTGAACCTCTGAAACTGTAAGCCAGCCCCAATTAAATGTTTCCTTTATTAAGAGTTGCCTTGGTCATGGTGTCTCCTCACATCAATGGAACCCTAACTAAGACAGGTGGTGTCTTTGCCTGATCCCAAACTCTCATATTTTCATCCGGGCTGAAAGCCAGCAGACCTTAGTGATTCTGTTCCCCCTTCCTGTCCCTGGGGTTGCAGGTTTCCCCTGCCTGTTTCATGATGACTGGGATCTGAGTTCGGGTCTGATTAAGCAGCAAGCGGTTTCACCCACCCATCCTCTTCAGACCCATCCTGTGGTTTTACGGCTTACCAGATGATTACAGTCAACATGCAAACACAAATTAGAGATGGCAAGTGCATCTTGACTTTTCCTTGTTTCAGTATATTTGAGTTGTTTCAGTGTCTTGACTTCACCTTGTTTCGGTATATTTGATTTCAGTGTCTTGATTTCACATGGTTTCTGTATATTTGAATTGTTTCAGTGTATTTGAATGATACCTGAGGATTGGGAGACTTAGCCCGAGATGGGAAGGAGAAAGTGAGGATGCAAAGATCTATCGGATCCCTGCCACTTGCCCTTGCATTCAACATTTCATATTTAAAAACACACCACCACTAATGACAATAATCAACAACAAGGCCTGCATACAACACACTGGCAGAGAAGACACTAAAGGGCATTACATACTTGTAACCTCACTTTCTCCACTAAAGCCTCATGTACTGAGCCGATGGATTTTGCTGTAAAACCCTGATGATTAATCCCTAGATGGGAGCCCCCTAACACCGAGATGAATGACACCATGGTTGATGGGATAGGCAGAGCTTGCGATTTTCTTTCCTTGTAAAATCAACCCAGTAGGGAACTAATAACGACAGCTCCCATATGTAAATAAAACAGCCTTTAACACTGACGATTGGAATTGTTACTATATATCCCAGTTCTTTGCATTTTATTTTCATTCGTGTGTTGTTTTCAGCGCCATGCTTGCTACATAGAAAACTGTGCATTTTCTACGCTATGTATCTTTTGGGGGTGCCCTCTGTAAGCTAAAGACTAAATCAATCCACATCAAAGGGTTCCTCCCTGTCCTGTTTACAGAACTGAAATTAAACTGTTTTCACAAAACATTTCGCACTTGCCTGGCTCATTGTCATTAGGGCTAGAGTGTGAATTTCCCCACGGTCTCAGCTGTGGGACCACTTTGTCTCAAGCTGATGGCACTGTCTAGGAAGGTGGAGGAATATTTCAGACTGTGCCCTAGCAGAAATAGGTCACTGGGGCAGGAGGGAGGGAGCTGGCTGGTTCGGACCGAACTCTTGGCTGCCTGATCCACCCAAATATAAGCAGGGCTCATGCAGGCTCTCAGTGACACAGATCAATACACTGTGGCCATGTGGTCATTGCCACGACAGTCTGAACCCAATGACTGTGACTGTGTGCCCTAAACACACCTCTATTCCTTCATATTGATTGTATCATGAATTTTAATACGTTGACATAAAAATAATGTAAGTGTGCACCTGCATGTGTGAGTGTGTATGTGTGTTTGTTTGTGTGTTTGAGAGAGAGAGAGAGAGACAGAGAGACAAGAGATAGAAGGAGACCGAAAGAGGGAGAAAATGCATTACATTAAGTACATATAATTTGCTCCTTGAATCATAAGGCAGTCAATTGGTTTGATTTATGTTCAATATTTGAATTCTTTAGACACATACAGCCTTATATTATGTAGCTAAAGCGAATAGTCTAAATTTTCTATTAAATAATAAATTGTCTTTGTCCTTGAGAATTTCATACATGTATACAATGAAACATGGCCATAAACTCTTCCATTTCACCCTCTGCTCTGCCCAATTCCCTGCTAATAACCATCCCTCAAGATTCATATCCTCTTTCCCAACCTATAACCACTAAGCCCAATTAGCATTGGTGATGTACTTATGGGTGTGTGACCACCTACAGGCATGTGGGAATTCTACCAGTGACCAAACCCTCAGAGAAGAATGATTCTTTTACCCCAGCAGCCCTCAGCACCCAAAAACCTCCTCAGTAAGGGATTCTGTCTAGCTGGTGGTCCTTTATAGACCTATGCAGGTGACCACAGCTGCTGTGAGCTCACGATTGCAGCAACCACGTCCTGTCCTGAAGGCAGCAAACCACAGCCCTTCTTCCCACCCTCTGGGTCTTACGCTCTTCCCACCTCCTTGTCCAAGATGCTTCCCGAGTCCCAGGCGTTTAAAGAGACTGAGTGCTCATCCAAAAATGGGGCATCTTTATTGCTTCCCACGCTAAACTGCTCTCTAAAGAAACTTTATTTTAGGGCTGGAGAGATGGCTCAGGGGTTAAGAGCACTGACTGCTCTTCCAAAGGGCCTGAGTTCAATTCCCAGCAACCACATGGTGGCTCACAGCCTTCTGTAATGGGATCTGATGCCCTCTTTTGGTGTGTCTGAAGACAGTGACAGTGTTCTCACATACATGGATTAAATAAATAAAGCTTTAGAAAAAAAGAATCTTTATTTTAAATTTTTACTGGAACCAGAAACTTTTTTTCTTTTTGTTAACCTTTATAACATTTTCACACACACACACACACAAACACACACACACAAACACAAACACACACTCACAAACACACACACACAGAGATAGATAGAGAGAGTGAGAGAGAGAGAGAGAGACAGACAGAGACAGAGACAGAGAAAGAGAGAGAGATCTAAAGGACTAAAATATACTCCTAAGTCAAAGATAAAGGACAGACACTTGTCAACAGGATGGTGCAGAGTTAAGGGTGGAATGACCGTGGAGCCTCCAGAAGGCAGGAACCAGAGACAGTGGCTCTCCCAGGGAGGGCGTCTCCTGTTTTTCGATGCCTTCATGACCAGGATTGGTGAACTGCAGACTAGCCGTGTGGGTGTCAGCCTGCAAAGTGCACTTTGTATGGAGACTGAGGTGGGCTGCCCAGGCTGCCTTGGTGCCCTCTCACGTCTAGGATTCCTAGGAGAGTAGGAAATGTTTCACCAGGTTCAGTGGTATTATACAACCTGCAGTCATGGGTCACTTTCTCTGCTGTTAGCTGTCTGTGGAGTTTGGCTCCAAAATTCTTCAATAGCCTTGAAAGGGTTTCTGTTTACCTCATTCTAGGCTGATCTGTCTTTGTTTTCCATAAAGGTTCCGTTAGATAGATAGTGATCTGCTCCCAGGAGTGAACCAATGTCTTGAGCTTCTGAATCTTCCGAATGGAGTCCTTGGCTGAGGTTTGTTAGAATGTCAACCTCCTCCCAACAGATATCTGTGCCTGGAAATGTATCCTTTATGTAGGTCTATTCTTCTGGTGTGTGTGTGTGTGTGTGTGTGTGTGTGTGTGTGTGTGCATGATGGTATCACAGAAAAGGCTGTCGAATCTGCCATTTATTTTTTTACTGTGTGGTGCTTTCCTATTTAAAATTGTTCTTAAGTTTCATAAGAGTTTCCGTACAAGCTTCATTTTTAGGGAGAGGATCTTCCAAATGCGTCTTCCTCTGGTCTCAAGAGATGAGAGTGAGTCATTAGCATGGAGGGCTGAATGAGAGCTGCTGGTTGGGTCGCAGGGATGCTGTGGGCCCTATCTTTGTAAGATCGGCCCTGTGCGCCAGCCAGAGCCTCTGTGTTCTTTGAGCCCCTCCTTTGGAGGTGAAGTATGCATTGTTTGTAATGTTTGCCTAGCACTGAGCCTCTTTTGGAATTATTTTCCCTGCCGCCCTAGACAGAGTGAATTGTGAAGTCCTTCCACATGGAAAACCGCTGGCCACATTGAACAGGGGAGAAGGGAGATCCACAGTAAAATACAAATGAAGAAAGCAGGAGTGACAGCCATGTATGCGATACCCCTACAGCTAAGGGGGTGCAGAAACATGCAGGTGGCTGCAGAACTTGCAAAATTTGGTTGGCACTCATTCCTCCACAAAGCTCACCTAATTTAGCACCAAATATTCGGGTCCTTTGATGGGTGTCTTTCTGTAAATCCTCAATTGGGCTGTGTGTGTCTTCGTGTATATCTCTGCATGTGTGTGTCTGTGTATGTCTCTGTGTCTGTTTCTCTTTCTGTGACTCTACCCCTCCCCCTGCCCCTCACCCTCCCCCCCCCTCTCTCTCTGTGTAGGTTCAGAGAGTGTCCACAGGGACAAGTGGCACTTTTGCTACCAGTCTTTGGCAATTATGCTGTGATAAACTCTAAAAACGAGGACGGTCCTCCGGGCCATTCCCTGTTGCTGGCCTTTCCCTTACAAGTCTTCTGAATTCTCCTTTCTTGGTTTTACAGATTCCCTCCAGTTCGTTTTACCACACCCCACCTCCAGGCTTTTCCTAGTTTGCTGTCATATAGTGGGCACCTCCGACGTTTCAAACTCACTTCTTTTGGGGCGTTCTTCAGCCTGAGAAACCACATAATCTGGAAGCTTGTGCTAAAACTGGACACTTAAAAGTTACTAGTTATTAGAAATTGTGTTTAAATTTAAAAATCATTTCCTCATTTGTTTGGGCTCACCCGACACGTGTAGGCAGTGCTTGCTAATTGATCCTGGCGCCGTCCACTTCCGACCTCACACAGACCCTGACAAAGATTACTTCCGGTGCTGTGTGACTTATTTCTTTGGCTTCCAATGAAGGTGCAGACTTGAGCCATTTCCTGTGTCAGCACTGAAATGACGTAGTTCCGGTTTCTCACAGGCTTCCGGTTTCTCACAGGCTTCCTGCATCTAGGTTGAGTCCTTGACATGGGACATCCGGGACACACCACAGCGTTCCGTCAGGCTGAGCAAGAGGGATCTCTGGTTTGGATTGTTGTCTCTGCCCAGAGCACATGGATTGAATTCGCAGACCCCATGAATCTATAGTGGCTTCTGTGAACTCTGTGTGTTATTATCTTTTCAAATCCTCTTAGCTCTTGGCCGAGTCGCTGACAGCTGCCTCGCTCTGTGAACTGGCTGCCGTCGTTCTATTACAGCGATTTGATCGATGTGTCGCCTTCATTTGTTAGCTCTCGTAGCTCCATTTTCTGAGAAAGTCTACTTCCCTCTGTGCGCAGGCCTCAGGTGTTGGACGCTACCTCTTAGGAGGTCTCGGGCCCTTCCTTTGAGGCTCTGCATCCCTGCAGACAAGGAGCTAAAGTCTTTGAAACAAAATCCAGTAACTCCCCGGCGGCTTTTTCATGTCTTTTGAGAAATCCGAGTTCAAGTCTTTCCACTGGCAGCTATTCACACACGTTAAACTCTCTCTTTTTTTTTTTTTTGGTTCTTTTTTTCGGCGCTGGGGACCGAACCCAGGGCTTTCCGCTTCCTAGACAAGCGCTCTAACCACTGAGCTAAATCCCCAGCCCCACACGTTACACTGTTAAGTCGAGATAACCAACCTGCGTTTTCATCCTAATATCAACAAACACATGAGTTACCAGTAGATTTATTGAAAGAATCAAGTATGAGTTTGGACACTCCTTTGTCTCTCTCTCTCCCTGGAACACAATTTTTCCCCTTTGAAAGCTAAAATTTCTAATTTTATTCAAGTCCATTAACAATCCACATTATTCTTATTTTTTGATGGGAATGACTTTAGTTATCTACAGACTGACCTGCTCCACCCCCTCTTTCCATGACTAAAAGGAACGCTATTTTAAAAACAGTTCTGCCTAATGGAAATCTAGTTTTTTTTTCTTGTCAAATATTATTTCTTGACTTCAGGATTTTTTTTTTTTTAATACCAATAAGGCACCAACTGTTCTCAAGATTTATCCCCCGCCCCCATATTACTTTATTTTTTGGTAAACATGGGGTGAGCCCCCTCTATGCTCATTATCAAATGCTTCTGATTCGATTTGTGGACAAAAGCAACCTACCGTTTGTCTTTTTCTAGTCGTGTTCGTTTTCAGGGAAAGAGAAATACCAAAGCCTGCCTGAGAATTAGGATTTTTCAAAAGTCTCATCTCAGTGTGGATTCCAATTTCCAAAGTTGACATTCATTAAGGGGAATGGATATGGACTTCCCATCATGGTTCGGATGTGTATTTTTATTTCTTGTTATATTTATTTTCCCTTTGTGACTTGAGATGTAAGCTACCCACAGACAAAAAGAGCTATCTGACCAAGTTCCCATCTTCCCTTCTCTGTAAGCTGAGATTTCTAAGGCTGAAGAGGAGAATAAAGCAAAATTAAGCGAGTCTGCAGATGTTGTCAACGTACTTCCTAGAAGAAGAAACAGAGAGAGACATGTTCCATGAACACGTGTATCAGATGGACCAATGAAACTGCAGGGGCCCTGGCTAGATCTAAAATCCCTGTAAATGGTGCGTGTGCGTGCGTGTGTGTGTGTGTGTGTGTGTGTGTAAACATATATATATATATATATATATATATATATATATATATATATATATATATGTATGTATGTATGTATGTATGTGTGTATTTATGTATGTATGTCTTAGGGTTCTACTGCTATGAAAAGAAACCATGACCAATGCAAGTCTTACAAGGACAATTAGTTGGGGCTGGTATGTAGGTTCATACGTTCAGTCTATTATCATCAAGGCAGGAGCACGACAGCATCTAGGCAGGCATGTGCAGGAGGAGCTGACCCTTCTACATCTTCCTCTGAAGGCTGCTAGAAGACTGGCTTCCAGGCAGCTAGGGTGAGGGTCTTAAAGCCCACACCCACAGTGACACACCTACTCCAACAAGGCCACACCCACTCCAACAAGGCCACACCCCCTAGCAGTGCACTCCTATTTGTCACTATTTGACTTCAAACTTGAAACTCATTCATAAAACTGTTCAGTGGACAACAGGTAACTTTAATGAAATGAATACAGAAGTATTAGAAAAATCCACAGGAAGATGTGTGCCTTAGTTACTGTTCCATTGCTGTGAATAGACACTGTGACCAAATCAATTTATGACAGGAAACATTTAATTGTGGTCTTACACTTTCAGAGGGTGAGTCCATGGACCATCGTAGTAGACACCATGACAGCAGGCTGGCAGGCAGGCAGGCATGGCTGGAGTAGTACCTGTGAGCTCACATCCTGCTCCCTAGATGAGAGAGAGAGAGAGAGAGAGAGAGAGAGAGAGAGAGAGAGAGAGGAAGAGGGAGAGGGAGAGAGGGAGAGGGAGGGAGAGGGAGAGAGAGAGGGAGAGAGAGAGGAAGAGGGAGAGGAAGGGAGGGAGAGGGAGAGGGAGAGAGGGAGAGAGAGAGGGAGAGGGAGAGGAAGGAGGGAGAGGGAGAGGGAGAGAGGGAGAGAGAGGGAGAGGGAGGGAGGTAGGGAGGGAGGGAAGGAAGGAGGGAGGGATGGAGGGAGGAAGACAGAGAGAAGCCTGGTGGGCTTTTGAAATCTCAGGGCCCCCACCTCCCATTGACACATCTCTTTTAACAAAAACAAAACTCCCAATCCTTTCTAAACAATCCACAAACAGGAAACCAAACACATTCAAGTATTTGAACCTCTGAGGGTCACACTTATTCAAAATCCTAAAGTATGTTTTTTTTTTCTTTTAAAAGAAATCAGGTAATGAATGTCCATTGCATTTGGTAGTATATTTTATCATTACATTTCATTTCTCAGAGGTTAGGGTTATTTGCATAACAAGTTTCCAATCAAGCCATCACTCTCCCATAAGCCAAAGGCATCATACCCCCCCCTTTCTACTTGATTATCCACATAGGGGTTATGGAAACATATCCCTTCATCCTGATTTAGTTCAAAGCATGGGGAGCTATTGATGTGCAATTAATTGCTATTCATAATGGGATAAAACAGAAGCCAATTTGATTGCGTCTATTGTTGCTGGGAGCTGAAGATTTCCCTTGCATTTAATAAAACGTGATAAATATGATTTTAACTCAGGCCTACAAACCCCAACAAAGACTTTAGTTTATATTTGTTTCAGAATTTCCAGATCATTCTCTGTGATACACAGGAACCTAGAGGAGGAGAATTGTGTGGAGTCACTGACACACACTCAACAAAGGATTTGTTTGCACAATAAGGAGATATATCATGTCCTCTGAGAGTTGGCCCCAGGACTCCCAATGATCTAAAAGTCCTCAGGTTCCTTGGATAAAATGACACTGCATTTGCATATAACCTCTACAAGCCTCTCGTATACTCTAGTCATATTTATGTGTGTGTGTGTGTGTGTGTGTGTGCGCGCGCATGTGTGTGTGCATAGAGATATGTAAGTGCAGAGGCTGGGGGAGGGTAAAGCGTGTCCTGCTCCTTCACTACCTACTTTATTCCCTTGTGACAGGGTCCCCTGCTGAACCTGAAGTGAGGCTCACTGTCAGGAAGGCCCGGTCATCCTCCTGTTCCCATACCAAGCACTGGTGTTTGCATGTGTGACCACACAGTTGGCTTTACTCCTCTGCCGTCTCCCCGACCCTCCTACACTTTAAATAATCTCTGAATTAATTTTGTACTTAATGAAATGAAATCATGAGGGGCTGTTATTTAGAGGATGACCAGAAAAATGGTTTGTATGTGTTCAGTACAGATATGGTATTTATAAACCACTTTTATTAGTTCCTTGAGAACTTGGTACAATATATATTGATAGACTTTACTTCTCACTTCTCTTCCTAACTCCTCCCAGATCCATCCCCACCTAATCCCTTCTCCCAACTTCAAGCTCTCTTTCTGCCCTCTGTAACAACCCACTCAAGTCATTTATGCTGCCCATAAATTCATGGGCCTTGGGCAAGAACCTGGAGCCTCGCCAGCTTATCACCAGCTATAAAACTGACTCTCCCTTTCCCATCAGCTAGGGCTGAGGGATAGTGGTCCTGTCGTGTACAGAAGACACTGCTTTGTTCTGGTTCTCGCTGACCTCTGTATCTTATATTTCCACTCCCTCTTCTTTGAGGGTTCCTAAGACTCAACTCCTTCCTTTTTTGCCTCTCTCTGTGAGTCTGTGTATATGCGTGTGTGTCTATATTATAGATGTCCCATTTTACATTCATGCAAACACATGGTGGGGGGCGTCTTTACACTTGACTGCTGACGGTATCTCACCCCAGACAAAATGCTGCAATGCAGACATGGTGTAGCTCAGTACCAGAAAGAAATAGGTGATGTTGAGAAATCTACCCAGCTGTTTCTAGTGTGAGGTGAAGGTTAGACCTCTGAAACAACCTTCTGGCCCTACCCTATGGGTTTAAGATACACATTGTCCCGGTACAATGTTCAAAAGTGGACTATGAAAGGCGATTGGACCCTGTGGGCTGTAATCAATGAGTTCATCTGTTGATGGATGTGTATGAAGGTGGCGGGAAACTAGGAGATAGGAAATTAAGGGACTTGGTCATTTGGGACATGTCTTGGAGGGTGTGTTTTTGTCCTTGGTCTCTTCCTGTGTTGGTGCTTCTTGGATGACAGTGAGGTTAGCAGTTGACCTCTATCGTGCCCCTTTCATGGTCATGTGACCATGGACCGAAACCTATGAAATCATGAACCAAAATAAGTTTGTTTACTATGTGAGTTGCTAGGCAACTTGTAAGAGTGATGAATGGATTAACATGAAAGTGGCCAAAAGTGATGCTGACCATACCAGGTCAGGACCAGATTTGATGTAGGAGGTTTAACCCTTTAAACTCTTTGTCTGGAGGTTGCACGCTAAGAGAAGACCCAATGTGTCCCAAGTGGTTTTATACAGAAGATTCTGCCAATGTATCTGTCATCTTAGAAAATCAAGAACCTCCTGCTTCCCGCTCTGGTCCTTCTCCTGACTTCACTTCTGTGTTTTTAATAGACTTCGATATCGTGTGAACTAGTGGGAAATGAGTATTAAAAAAGGGAAGGAGCTGTAAATTTTTCTTTAAATCATTAAATTACATACTTAAAATAAATGGATTTTTTAAGTATGTAAATTATACTTCAATAAAGCTGCAGAAAAGGCTTGGCCAACTGTGATGCTTGTCGTGTGATTTGCTATTTGTCATAGTTCCTGTGACTTTGATCTTAATAGTAGTGTGTTTTATTACAGACGACTCAGACACCAGAGTAACAAGGCAGGGAGAATACTCCGTTCTGTCAAGGAAAATAAATCAAGTCAAATTAATTGGATTTCTTAATGAGGATTTTCCTGGTAACAGCTGAGTTGGCTGGAAGTTGGACAGCTATTGGCTGAGAATGAAAATGGAGAGAGCACAATGTTTACGGGGATAACTGAAGGTTGTGCTCACGAAAGGGTCTGAGTCTCACGGAGTGCAATTGCAGAAGCTCCAGCGGCTGATGGAGCTGAGTCCTAGGACCCTTGCAAGATGGCCATTATACATTTTGTGATGTCACGGCCGAGTGTGAGATAAGGCTAGATGAAGTGGAAAAATTTTGGTTTCTTTGGAAACTCACTTGTGTCACAGGATGTTTTTCTGGAAGCCATGTTAGGAGAGGATGTTTTGCTGAAGCAGACACATGAGAAGGCATGTGGTATTTAGATGGAGCACACGCTTGAAGGGGGACAGGATGTTTACAGAGAACATAAATGTAATCGCACAGAGAGGGAGAGGACATTTTTACATTGCTACACCTTGCAAGGCTTCGATGGTCTTTGCTGGTCTTCTTTCCGTAATGAGAAATGGACAAAAGAACCTGTGCTATCCGGGCTGCTTCTCGCTGCTTCTGCTGCTTCTTGTTGGTTGGTTAGAGCCTTGTGGTCTCTGCCAGGTCAAGGCACTGCTACTGATTGATATTTTGCGTTTGTTATTGGACCGTACTGCACAATGAAGATTGGAGTTACCCCAAAGAATTACTTCTAAATAGGTCCAAAACTCTCTCACTTTTCCTATCAACTTTCTCCCTCTGCTACCTCCGGTTGGTGGGCTAGAAGGATGGTTGAAGTGTTTAAGAATCCTAAGTTAAGTAGGTTTTGAAAAAATATAAGCCTACAGATAGATTCTTGGGTTTTGAGAAAGGGCTATGTCTCCTGTTGAGAGGAGATGATGTTTAGGTTGTGACTTTTTGGTTCTGTGGTCTACTGTGACCCATGAAATGGCCAGTGACTGACAGTCTCCCAGTAAGTGTAGCACACACTAAAATGCTTTTGCTTGGCGTTGGGAGCTGTAGAATGTATTCATTTCTTGTCACATATCCTCGAGTATTCATGTTGGTGACAGTAGTTACTCTTCAGTTCTGCCATACAGGGAAGTGGGTCTGTACACTGAGAGAAGAGAGTGGCTGGTGGTGAGTATGTAACATGGAGTAAGAGATTCGTTACGGTGCGGGGTCTCTCGCTCTTTTTTTCCCCCCAATTTGACAATCTGGAGTCAACTGAGAAGAGAGAACAATTCAAGAACTGCCTCCATTAGATTAGTCTTTGGGCAAGTCTATGGAACATATTCTTGATTAATGATTATTGTGGGAGGGCCCACCATTGTGGGCAATTTCATCAGTAGTTATGTGTAAAAAGAATAGCCTTTTAGGCTGTAAGAAATAGTAATGGAGCAAGCCATGGGGAGTGTGGCGGTTTGAACAAGAAAGGCTCCAACATACATATATTTGAATATTATTTAACAGGGAGTGACAGTATTTTAAAGGATTAGAAGGATTAAGAGGAGAAATCTTAAGGATTTTAAAGGATTAGAAGGATTAAGAGGGGGAAGTGGGTATGTCGACAAGAGTGGGGTTTGAGTTTTCAAGAGCCCCATGCTTTCCAGAGTCTCGCTCTCTCTTTCTCTCTCTCTCTCTCTGTCTCTCTCTGTCTCTCTCTCTCTGTTTCTCTCTCTCTGTCTCTGTCTCTTTCTCTCTCCCTCCCTGCCTCCCTCCCTCTCTCTCTCTTTCTCTGCCTCTCTCTCTGTCTCTGTCTCTCTCTGTCTCTGTCTCTCTCTCTGCCACTCTCTTTCTCTGTCTCTCTCTCTTTCTCTGTCTCTGTCTCTCTCTGTCTCTGTCTCTCTCTCTGTCTCTCTGTCTCTCTGTCTCTGTCTGTCTCTCTCTCACTCTGTCTCGGTCTCTGTCTCTGTCTCTCTCTGCTTACAGAGCAGTAGCTCTCTATTGCTCCCGTGTTATGCTCCCTGCCATGATGATGGACCAGACGTCTGAAACTGTAAGGGATCCTCCAATTACATGCTTTCATTATAGTAGATCCTTGACCATGATGTCTCTTCACAGCATCAGAACAATGACTGAGACAAGGAGCAAGCCAACAAGCAGAGCTCCTTGTTACCGCTTCAAGCTCCTGTTCTGGTTTCCCTCAGTGATATTCTGTGACCTGTAAGGCAAATAACCCTTTCCTCCCCAAGTTAGTTTTGATCATGTCATTCATCACGGAGAGAAGGAAGCAAACTAGAACGTCACAGGTCAGTACATGAGCAGTACATTACCTTTAAATTTAAACAAAGTGTCTATACGTCTCTATTTGTGGTTATGAGGTAAGAGTCTGTGGCTCTACTAGACACACTGTTTCTATAAGAAATTGTCTTACTTAGGGTTCCTATTGTTGTAAGGAAACACGGTGACCAAAGAGCAAGTTAGGGAGGAAAAGGTTTCTTCAGCTTACACTTCTACATTGCTGCTCATCACCAAAGGAAGTTGGGACAGGAACTCAAACAGGACAGGTTCCTGGAGGCAGGAACTGAGGCAGAGGCTATGGAGGGGCACTGCTTACTGTCTTGCTCCTCATGTCTTGCTGAGCTTGCTTTCTTATAGAACCCAGGACCACCAGCCTAGGAATGGTGCCGCTCACAGTGGGCCGGGCCCTCCCCACCAATCACTAAGAAAATGCCCTCCAGCTGGATCTTATGGACGCATGTTCTCAACTGAGGCGCCCTCTTCTCTGATGACTCTAGCTTGTGTCCAGTTGGCATAAAATCAGGTCGGTGGTTAGAATGTGGTTGTTCCATGGGAAGTGTGGCACAAGTAGGAGGTGTGCCTTGGGGGAGTAGGTGTGGCCTTGTTAGAGGCAGCATATCACTGTGGGGGAGATATGCTTCTTCTCCAACACCATGTCTGCCTAGACGCTTCCATGATTCCTGCCTTGATGAAAATAGACTGAACTTCTGAACCTGTAAGCCAGCCCTACTTAAATGTTGTTCCTTATAAGTTGCCTTGGTCATGATGTCTTTTTGCAGAAATGAAAACATCAGACAAACAGCCAGTATAAAAACCCCCAAATAACAGAATTTATCAACTATAGAAAGTATTTTCAAGTCCAGCAGTGAGAAACTTATTCTTGAGAAAAGAAACAGCAATGAATGTGTCCATGAGAAGGTTCCCTCCAAAGACATTCTTGGAGTGTAGATGTGGCTCAGAGAGACCCCATGGAGTGCACAGGGGCTTCACAGGAGTAGAGAGCTACATGGTCAGGAACCGCAAAGCATTTTGAAGTAATGGCAAATGGCATAGGATAGAGCTCAATGCAGCACCTCTGAATTGGAGTCACCGTCAAGAGTTTTCTGAGGAGAAGTTTACATGTGAGTCATAGACGGGAAATTCCTGGGGCTAGATACGGTAACAGGGACCACAGGTGTGGAGGAGCCATCCAGGTGAAGGAGAGTGAGGCAAGACAAACCATTTCAGGAGTTCTTTGTGTTCATCTAGGGGCATAGAGACCTCAAAAAATATTAAAGGATGCAAGAGCGACAAACAGTGCTCAGGGAAACTAAGCACAGGATCGCGTGACACCTGACAGAAGCTCACGGCATCCTCATCTTCCCAATAAAATTACTTTTTATTGATCATACAAAATAATGGGCTTCATGATACTTTCAGGAATCGATAGATTTAAACTGAGTTTGGCAATCACTACACTTGAGTTATCCTCGACAAAATGTCCTCTGGGGAAGCCTCCACGTCACATCCACCTTCTGTAGTGATGTCTTGGCTGTACTTTAAGAAACAAAAGAGACCAATATGGATGTGGCCCAAGTTCAACTCATTCTAGACCCTTTCTGTTCTTCCTGGTCTCCTGCTTCACTTTTTGAGAACTCCATTTGGAATTCCTGCATCCCTCAGTGTCCTCTACTCCCTCATGTGTTCTTTAGTCTTTCTTCCAAATCACCATCAATTTAATCTTTTTACCCTCATCCTGGTCTCTTCTCTGCATGTGAAGGTTGGATATATTTGAAAAGATGACTTTAGGGGCCTGGAGAGATGACCAATGGATCAAGAGCTCGTCTGCTTTGAAAGAGGACGTGGATTTGTTCTTTGAGCTCATGTCCAATGGCTCCCAACCACCTTTAATTCCAGCTCCAGGGGACCTGACTATTCTTGTGTCTGTGATCTCCTGTGTTCATGCACTGCCCCCACCCACATAATTAAAAATAATACATCTACAGATGAAAAACAGGTTTCATTAGGTTTCGTTAGTCAAACAATCCCCAACCTTCTCTGATTCTCAGTCTGCTTGGATCAGTTTATTGGGTTTCCCCTTGAGTTCCAAGACCACCTCCCTGTTCCCTGCCCCTCTTTCCCCAACTGTCTGTTTCTCCCTCAAACTTCACCTCAGAGAGTCTATCTATGTCTGGCCCCTCTCCACTGCTTCCTAAACATGCATCTTTTTCCCCCGTGTTATCCCTGCTCCTCTAAGCCTCATCTCCAGTCCTTTTCTCTCCCTAAAGACCAGACCAGCTCAGTCCTCTTTGTTTTAGCCTACGTGACATCAGACTTACTGTTCACAGCCTTGACCTTTCCGGATTCCTCTCCATGTTCCATGCACCACAGCCCGTCTCCTCCACCAAAGTGTTCACACACAACATGTCAAATCACACATTTTAATTTTTAGAGCAAAAACAAATTCCACTGGAAAAGATACTGGGGTTGTTAAAGGCCCTTGTGAATCTGAAACACAGAAAAACAAACAATATTCCCCCAATCCTATAAATTCCCCATCTATGTCCCCCACACTTTGTGAATTTCACCTTAATGGATCTTTTCCACCAGATTAGAGACGTAGATGTGGACGTCGCCATCAAACTGATGAAGTACACGGAAGGCTTGGCTGGAACTTGAATTCACCATGATACTTAGATTCCGTTCATTAAAATGTTGCTCTATATTGAAAAGCACACTCATACAAGCATGTCCCATTGGGAACTCACTGAATTCGCCTAGAAATTTTGATTCCATTTGTGAAAAATTTTCTATATCCCGAACAGTCCACTTATTACTACTGCGGCCTATTGGGAACTAACCGAATTCACCATGTTACTCAGATTCGGCTCACCAAATGACTTGGCCGATCTATTTGGACCTGTTGCTTCTGGTGAACTGCACACATTGACCTGTTAAGATGTCACTGTCAACGTCTGACTTCACCTCTGCTGGAGGAGTCTCTGGAATGATATGGAGGTTACCTTCTGTGTAATCATCCAGGAGCTGGTAGATGTATAGGACTGGATCTTTCTCGTAGGTGATGTAAAACCAGTCCTTCATGATCGGCACCTGGGCTAGGACCACCCCCCTCCAGTTGTCCTTAGAGCCATGTTTGCCCTCAAATTTATGCTCCACAGCGCGGCCAACCATGGCATTTGCGAGATGGGCGTCTTTCACTTGAGGAAACACTACTTTGTGAGTCAAGATCTTAAGCTTTAAAATCCTCTCATCGCTGTGATGTGCCAGGCCGTAGAAACAGTCAATTCTGTCATACTTGACCAGATAGAGAGAGGGATTTGTTGGCAGTTGATCTAGAACGATGGCCGTCCATTGGGTGACGGCTCATCACCTTCCTTCCATCCGTGAGAAATTCTGCAGCCCACAATGTCCTCAGGGCCTGGGGGGAAGTCCTCCTCCTCCTCCGCTTCTGGAAGGATGGTGTGCTCATCCTCCTCAGAGACATCCTCTTCTTCTTGGCTGTAGACCTAGTGTGGTAGGCCACGACATCCTGGTCCACTGTCTTGAGACTATCGTTCTGTGTTCAGGCTTCATACTTGCCCGTGGCCTGGGTTTGAAGAGCTCGCCTGCTTAAACCAGACACAATGCTGGTGCCTCTGTCATGTGACTGCCTGCAAGAACAATGGGGTGGGGTGGGGAGGGCGCTGGACCAAGGCTCTTGTCTAAGAGAACTTTGGAGCAGGTGAGGAAGGCGATGGTAGACAGGGTTGAGCATCGGAATCTAATTCTGTCATAATCAGAAGTTCATAGGAGGGCTGGGCAATGGTGGAGCACACCTTTAATTCCAGCACTCAAGAGACAGAGGGAGGCAGACCTCTGTGAGATCAAAGCCAGCCTGGTCTAGAGAGTTAGATCCAGGATAGCCAAAGCTACCCACAGAACAACCCTGTCTCAAAAATCAAAATCTAAAGTCCAAAGGGAAATGAACAAATGGTTCTCTACAGCTCAGAATAAGATATTCATACACATTTCTTCAGCCCGAGGCACTTTGCCTCTGCTGAGGAACCTCTCCTTGAATGGGTAGGTCAGTGTGGGATTAAGTATCCCTGTCCCCACTTTAAGCAAGCAGAACAGAGAAAGGATAGCAAAGGAGCCAGAAGGGTGGCCACACTCCTCTTCTACCCTCTTACTATGAGCTATCAACTGGCTTTCACACCCCGCTCTGAAGATAGTGAACCAACCTTCAGGGGAGTCTAGCGCCCCCAAGTGGAAGAGAAGCGCAACCTCCGCCCAGTGCGCTGTGACATCATCCAGGCTCTGCTTACGTCATAGAAGCCCTCTCAGCCCAGTTCCTTCCCTAGTTACGCTTAGAAACTTCCAGTTCTAGGGTTTAGCTTCTCATATAGCCTCCTGGAGACCCAAAATAAAGTCCCCACCCAAATATTCTGATGACTCCAGTCACATTCTGCCCAAGTAGCTCTTTTCATGCATTTTTTTTCCTGAAAAAGTCTTTGTTTTCTGAGTCACCAACATCCTTGGTGGTGATTTACCCAGCTCCTATCTTTCCTTTAGTTATCTTTAAGTCATTCTCCGTATCGGAAATATTGCTAGTCTCTCTCTCCGAGGCAGGCCTCTGGATAGCACAAAAAAATTAGCTTTATCAAAACCCACAATTAGAGGAGGGCCATTTTTATTCACACAAAGCTAGAATTTGACAGGATTAAATACCTTGTATTGAAGTCAATGGCAATCATGAATTATGGATTCTTTGCAAAGAGCGAGGAAAAATTAGCTCCTGGACCTGCTTCCAAAGTCGGGATAAACTGATGACAAACCCGATATCGACCAGTCATATTTTAAATGTCTTTAAAATTTACCAGCACTTCTGGATACAAGGAATTTATTAGATCAAATGCAGCAAAACAGGATGAAATAGATGAGGTAATTTTGTTTTTGAAATATGGGTAGACAGAATACTGGATGCAAGTAAGTATGGAATTTACCTGTAAATTAGAGGGCACTTTAATTGTTTGTGTCACATAGTTCTTCAGATCTTCAAAAGGATTCTTTTCAGAACCCTTCCCTGTCCCCACCACACTCTAACTATAATAAATATATATTGCCATCAATTTTACATGAGAACCCATATTACACTATTCAAAATTAAATGGTACATATATTTTAAAAAGGTATCAGTCTCTGACTTCTGTCAGTTCTTTAATTAGGGGCAGGATTGAAGAAGTTGAAGGGGACGGCACCCTCTATAGGAAGACCAGCAGTCGCAACTAATCCGGATCGCTGAGATCTCCCAGACACTGAGCCACCAACCAGGCAGGATACACAAGCTGGTGTGATGCCCTGACACATGTATAGCAGAGGACGGCCTGGTCTGGACTAACTCTTGAGAGACGTGAGGTCCCAGGGATTATAGTGCCTGGCAGGGTCTGGGGAGCATCCTCCTCGAGTCAGGGGAGGAAGAGGTGGAATGGGATGAGGAACTGTGGGAGGGGACCAGGAGAGTGTACAATGAAATGAATGTAAATAAATAAAATAATTTATAAAATAGTTTCACTCATAAATTCAAATGCTAGATTCTTTTTAACATCTACATTGCAATTCAATTGTCAAGTTTAGCGTTTTTACTTACTGAACTGTGAAAGCATTAATCCTTAATTTACACTTCATACTATTTGCAAATTGTCTCCTTTTATTACTTTGCATCAATTGTGTTTGCATACGTAGAAGGCTTACTCTTTATAATTTGTGCAGAAAATACATTCATGAATCTTTATATTTTAATGATCTGTTATGTGTGTACGTCTATGTATAGATTTGTTCACATGAACACAGGCACCTGGGGAGACCAGGAGATGTCAGATCCCCTGGAGCTGCTTTACAGCTGGTTGCAAGTGGCTTCATGGATGTTGGAAAGTGAACGTGTTTGCTCTTAAGAGCAGTAAGTGCTCTTAACCACTAAGCTAATACTACAATACTTACTCCATAATAAAATCAACCTATTTATCATTTTCTGATGTATTTCAGGGTATCTTTGAACTTGAGACATCTTGTCACCTTCTAGGTGCAGAGACTACATTCAGGCATTATTTTTTCCAGCTTTCTTTTCTTTATCATCATAAAATGTGTTGGATTAAATATGTTTATATTATGCAGTAAATCCTCCAAATGCTTACTTATAGAACCTTGGGTTAGTGTCTGTTTCTTTCCTCTGCAATGACTATATTAATTTTACAGTTTGCAGTTCTCTCTTTCTTTACAACATCCATCTCATGTGTTTTTGCTTTCATATAGAATGAAGTTAAAGCCTTTTAGTTTTTCTTTGAATAGTTAATCTACTTAGAAAAGGTGTTGAATATCCTATTTTAAGGCCAATACATTGTTTCTGTAAAATGTTCCTAGAGTTTTGTTTTTTTTCTTATTATTATTGTTCTCATTAGTAGCATTGTTAATATTCTGTGTAAGCTTTTATGTGTTCTGATCATGGAGTGAATATAGAAATCTTCCAAACATATATGTGTAGGTATCAAATTTAGGTTCTTGGTTTTTCATGGCATGAAATTTTATCTGCTAAACCACCTCACTAGAACACACTATGACATTTTAAGGTGACATTTAGCTCCAGGCTGCTGTTATATATAAAATGTTTTCATCATTTGGCTTTTAATAAATATTTTTTGATTATTATAATATATTTTTTCCATGTCCACTTGGTAACTCTACTATGCTTATTTTAAGATTTAATTAATAATTTAGTCATAATTATTATGCATTTGACACCTAGCTAATATGAAATTATCTTAGATACAATTGAATAAATGTAATTAGTTACCTACAGCATGAAGCTGGGTACATAATTTTGTTCATTATTACTATGCATTTGCATAAAACAGAGAATATTTCATTGTCCCAATCCTGATGCCAATTTTATACAGTATGACAGCTACCAACTACATGTGATATTTAATCATTTAAAAGGAGTTAGGATTATATTGTTAAATGATATTTCCCCAACATCAAGTATATAGATTTTATTTTGCTTCAATTAATTTAACATGCTACAGTAGGAAAAAAATTAATTTCCTTTTGATATGTTAAAACGAAATTTAATTTACCTTTCTCCTGCCTATCAGAAAGTCAGTATTCTTATACAGGAAGATGTGCCAGTCACAGGTCATATTTCTAGTATAACCTGTAATTACAATCATCATTCTTGTCAGTTTCAAGTGTTGTTCACCTCATGCCTGTAAAACACAATGATCAACATGGCAGGATAACCATAAGGGCAGTGCAGTGGCATAAATAGCTTGGTGATAGCCAACAGCTCTGTAATTTTGCTTAAGTCCCATTCAATGAACATGGATGGTCCTGGTAATTTAGCCACGTATATAAGGATATTGAAGCTGTGGTTATGGGGGAGAATGTACAGCCTCTTACTTACTTAAGCCAGTATCTTACCTAACAACAATCATAGCCATGTGTCCTTATATACAGAATTAATTACAGTCTCTGCAACAAACATCACAGTGAAAATCCCGCCCATTCAAAATGCAGGATAGAAACATCAAGTCCAGTCTCGATGGCTCTATCTACAAAACGTCACCTGATTAAAGGCTGAGGAACATTACAGAAGAGGGGCAAGGAGATTGTACGAGACTAAAGTTTACCATGAGATGGTGTCTCAAAGTAACACCAGAAATTACACTCATAATGACTCACTAACACGACTGCCTCAACAACAGCTGACGACAGGGATTGAGGAGAATGAAAGTTTAGTTTTCTTTCTGTTTCAACTCCTCCTCCTCTTCTTCTTCTTCTTCTTCTTCTTCTTCTTCTTCTTCTTCTTCTTCTTCTTCTTCTTCTTCTTCTTCTTCTTCTTGTTTCTCTCTCTCTCTCTCTCTCTCTCTCTCTCTCTCTCTCTCTCTCTCTCTCCTTGTTGGGTATTTCCTATTTACATTTCAAATGTTATTCCCTTCCCAGTATTCAAGTCCATAAGCCCCTTAACCCTTCCCCCTTACCCTTCTATAAGGGAGTTCACATCCCCACATGGCCACCCCACCCCTCCCCACATTCCCCTTCACTGGGGGACAAACCATGTAAGAAAAAAATTGTTTCTCATTCCGTTGTTTCCAGCAAGACCATCCTTTGCTCCATGCAGTATGATCCATGAGTCCGTCCATGTACAGTCTTTCTGTTGTGGTTTGGTCCCTGGACGCTCTGGGTGGTTGACATTGTTATTATTATGGGGTTGCAAATCCCTTCAGATCTTTCAATCCTTTCTCTAATTCCTCCAACTGGGGTCTGGTTCTTGGTTCAGTGGTTTGCTGATGGCGTTTGCCTCTGTATTCGACATACTCTGGCTGTGACTCTCAGGAGGGATCAATATCCAGTCATTGTCAGCCTGCACTTCTTAGCTTCATCCATCTTATATAGTTTTGGTGTCTGTATATGTCTGGGCTACATGTGGTCCAGGCTCTGGACGGCAGGTCCTTCAGTCTCTGCTACAAGTTTTGCCTCCTTATCCCCTCCTGTGGGTATTTGTTCCCCTTATAAAGAAGGAGTGAAGCATCTGCATTTTGGTCATCCTTCCTGAGTTTCAAGCGGTCTGTGTATTGCATGATGGCTAATTCTAACTTTTGTATAATATCTAATTTTCAATGAGTGCATATCAAGTGTGTTTCTCTGTGATTGAGTAACCTCACTCAGGATGATATTTTCTACTTCATTCCATTTGCCTAGAATTTCATGAAGTCATTGTTTTTACAGCTGAGTAATATTCCATTGTGTAGATGTACCACATTTCTGTATCCATTCGTCTGTTGAAGGGCATCTGGGTTCTTTCCAGCTTCTGGCTATTACAAATAAGGCTGCAATGAACACAGTCGAATATATTTCTCTGTTGTATGTTGAACCATCTTTTGGGTATATGCTCAAGAGAGGTATAGCTGGGTCCTCAGGTCATGGAATGTCCAATTTTCTGAGGAACCTCCAGACTGATTTCCAGAATGGTTGTACAGTCTGCAATCCCACCAACAATGGAGGAGTGTTCCTCTTTCTCCACATCCTCTCCAGCATCTGCCGTCACCTGAGATTTATATCTTAGCCATTATCACTGGTGTGATGCACAATTTCAGATTTATTTTGATTTTAATTTCCCTGATGACTAAGGATGTTGAACATTTATTTAGGTGCTTTTTGGCCATTTGATAAACTTCAGCTGAGAATGTTTTGTAACTCACTGTACCCCATTTTATTAGTATATTTTTTGCTTTCTACAGTCTATCTTCTTAAGTTCTTTGCGTATTTTGGATATTATCCTCTATCAGATATAAAACTGATAAAAATGTTTTCCAAATCTGTTGGTTGCAGTTTTTTCCTAATGACGGTGTCTTTTGCCTTACAGAATGTTGCTCTTTTATGAGGTCCTATTTGTCAATTCTTGATCTTAGAGCATAAGTCATTGGTGTTTTGTTCAGAAAATTTTCTCCAGTGCCCATGTGTTCAAGACTCTTTCCGAACTTTTCTTCTATTCGTTTGAGTGCATCAGGTTTATGTGTAGGTCTTTGATTCACTTGTACTTAAGCTTTGTACATGGTCATAAAAATGGGATAATTTGCATTCATCTACATGCTGACTTCCTGTTGAACCAGCACTATTTTTGGAAAATGCTGGTTCTTCCTTTGGATGGATTTATCTCCGTTGCCAAATATCAAATGATAGGTGTGTGGGTTCATTTCGGGGTCTTCAATTCTATTCCACTCTCTATCCATCTGTCTCTGTATGAATACCATGCAGTTTCTATCACTATTGCTCTGTAATTCTGCTTGAGTTCAGGGGTGATGATTCCCCCAGAAGTTCTTTTATTGTTGAGGATACTTTTAGCTATCCTGGCTTTTTTTTTCTTATTCCAAATGAATTTGCAAATTGCTCTTTCTATCTCTATTAAAGAAGTGAGTAGGAATTTTGATGGATATTGCACTGAATGTGTAGATTGCTTTTGGCAAAATGTTCATCTTTAGTATATTAATCCTGTCAATCCATGAGCTTGGAAGCTCTTTCTATCTTCTGAGATCTTCCTCAATTTCTTTTTTCAGATACTTGAACTTCTTGTCATACAGATCATTCACCTGCTTGGATAATCTCACACCAAGATATTTTATGTTATTTGGGAGTATTATGTTTACTGAGTTCTTTTTGTTCTAGACCTTTTACATGTGCTATCAAGCTCCTGACATATGATCTCTCCTGTTTCTTTTCCCAAGCACTCAGAGCTATAAGTTTTCCTCTTAGCTCTGTTTCCTTGTGTCACATATGTTTGGGAATGTTTACCTTCATTTTCATTAAGTTCTAAGAAGTCTTTAATTTCTTTATTTCTTCCTTAACCAAGTTGTCTTGGAGTAAAGCATTTTTCAACTTCCATGTATATGAGGGCTTTCTATCATTATTGTTATTGTTGAAGACCAGTATTAGTGTGCGGTGATCTGAGAGAATGCATGGGATTATTTCTATCTTCCTGTATCTGTTAAGGTCTGTTGAGAGATCGATTATGTGGTCAATTTTGAAGAAGGTTCCCGAGATCATGAGAAGAATGTATATTCTTATTTTTTAGAATGGAATGTTCTATAAATATCTGCTAAATCCATTTGGTTCATAACTTCTATTGCTTTCTCTACATCTCTGTTTAATTTCTGTTTCCAAGATCTCTCCAGTGATGAGGGTGGGGTGTTGAAATCTCCTACTATTATCATGTCAGGTGCAATGTGTGCTTTTAGCTTTAGTAAGGTTTCTTTTATAAAACCTAAGGATTTCTCCTGAATCATTTTTATTGCACAAATTCAAATATAACTATAACATTCTGGTTCTTGAGTTGATATTCTGGAAATTTAACTGGGAGAGGCAAGGCCTCACTCTCTAACTAGAGAGCTACATATACTAATACAGAAACTACTAATGAAAACAAAGTTGGTTTAAAAATATTTCAAATTTAGAAAAGTATTCATTTTCTGTTTTGTCTGTGGGAAGGTGGTTTATTTGTTTTTGTTTGTTTGTTTTAATTGAAGAAATATTTACAGTACATCAAAATAAGTGTGAAATGCATCACAATAGAATCCTCTTCATTCCAGCAATTTTTCTACAAGAGCAGAGTCCACTGAGTGCTTAAGTATGTACAACAGACCTCCTGCTTCCTAATTGTCAGAGCTTTAAGACTGTCGTATGTTCTCTACACTTAGATTTTTATAAATTTTTCATGAATGGGTGCAGATCTAATCTAATAGATCTAATAAGCAAGAATACCTGACTATGTCGTCTCCCCCATGAGAAAACTTTGTATTGTATTGCTTTCTGTTGTTGTTTTTGTTGTTTGGTGAGCTGTGGTTTTCATTATCCCCAATAGAAAATTAATCTAGTGATCATTAGTGAATAGAAACAAAAATTATGTGTTGTGATGAGAAACTCCCCAAAATACAGTTTACACAAAGGTAAATCAAAAATGTTTGTGGGTAGACATGAACACATGCTCATGTCCCATGTTGCTGAAAAGCATTCAACACCAGATCAACTTAAGTGATTTGGGAAATTAACTTAATTCACACAGAAGCAAACTCATAGGGAATACATTTTTTTCTTCACTGCATTTAAAAGTGACCAAATGGTGAAAAAGGATGTAAAGGAATACTGTTACCCTGCATTGTTGTTTACACTAACATTGTAATTCATGTACAATCTCCATGTCCTCTTTCTCTATTGTGTTTCTCTGTGTCTGTGTTTCTGCATGAATATATAAGCAGTCATGTGTATGTGGCATACATGTGAGTGTGTGTGCATATGTGTGTGTATGTGTGTTTGTCTTATATGGTATTTGTACACATAGGTAACATGTTTATTTATAATTTGGAAATACTGAAAATCACATTTAATTTGTGGATCAACCATGTGCTGATCTACTCACATACATCTGACATTTCAATATATCAAGTGAATAGAGAGAGAGCCTAACAGGCTGGTGATATCTCCTTCTCTACTCTTGTCAGGAAAAAGTGGTGTATTTTTGGCAAGAAAAAAAAACTTCAGCAAAGACATATACACCCCACAAAACAGGAGACAACATCTCATTTGAAGGGAAAAGTTATCAGACTGGGAGAAAAATGAGTTTGCCACGTTCCAATATTTGAGGGACATGAGACTGAACATCAGAAGATATAATGGGAAGGGACAGGCAGAATCCCCAAGGATCCAAAGTAAGCTAAACCCTGGAGCTTCTCATTACACGAGAGCTCAGAGATTGGTGAGGATGGTGAACATAATGATAAGAACTTTGCAGTCCATACTCAGTCTCCATATAAGGCTACAATGTGAACAAGTTGAGGAGTCACCACCACAGAGCTAACAGCTACTTTAGCAGTCACAGTGTGAAAAACAGAGTGTAACTGTAGACAGAAGAGAAGGATGATATCTGAAAACAGACAAGGCTGTGCTGGAACTGAACAGTTTTCCATGTAAGTAACCAAACAAGCACACAGCAGGTGCCATATGCCAAAGTGAGCAAAGAGGAATGAACTGTGTAGATACTATGTGTACAGAAATACAGGTTTGTTTGGTGGAATTCTAAGATGTTGAGATGAAAGAATAGGAAGGAATTTCTATCAAGCCAGACGCCATGTCTTGCTCTTAGAATACTCACATTCGAGAGACTGAGGGAGAGGAATTAGGAATTTCAGGTTAGTCTGGACTACATATCAACACAACACATATTTTATTATTTTTTCTTTATTTAAATCAATAGTCTGATTGATAGAATATCATGAACAATATTAAGAAAACAGAAATTTAATGCCTATGCAGTGATACTCGTGCTAAAAAAATATGTTCAATAAAGAGACAGGAACTATTCAGTTACAAAATACCAGCTGTCATATTGAAGGTTGTGACATGAGTGGTATGGTGTTGTTAGGTTGATCATTCTTCACTTTCACGGCTCACTTTACACATCTTAAAAGGATTCTCTGACTACCTCGTTACTGTGCAGACATCGAGATGGGCCTTGCTTTTAATTCTATGTATTAAAACCAGTAATCATATATTTATCAAATGATTATTGGATTTTACTTTATCTACAAAAATAATGAGTCTTGAGGAAATTATACCTATATTTTGTGGGTTTCCATATTCATAATAGCAATCAGAGAATAATTTGGGCCCAAAATAAACACAGGGTGGTTGGAGACACTATAACTTTGGCAACAAGAAAGCATAGAAATGAGTGGGTTGATCTGTTTTTCTGTAAAATATTGATAATGAGTTAATGATAAGAATGGGTAAAAAATTCAGATACAGTCAAGGTTTTCTTTTCCTTAATTTGAATGATTGCCTATACGGCATGTGAAACTGAACTGAGACCCATGGTAAACCTTCTGGCTGAGCTTCATTAATACAAGTTTGCACCATCTTTGTAAATATTTGGACACTTGGCTTAATGGTTAGCACACTTTGGAAAAACCCCTGGTGTAAAGAAAGAAAGTATTAGATATGAAAATCTGTGATAATAAATCACTTCTAAGCTTTGAGTTTTGTGACTACAGAGAAAGACTTTGGCTCTGATGTGAGTGTCTAAAAGTAGGAAAAAATTAATATCCTTCATCTGCAAGAATCCTTCTAATGCCTTACTGCTCTGTTCCAGGAGATGAGTGTCAATTGTGTCAATTGCACTTTGTTGCAGGAAAACGAATTGTTTGTCAAATGCTTTGAGGTTCGTCGAGAATGCTTCATCCTGTTCACCCTCACTCTGCTCTCATGGCCTTTGCTATCTACACTAGTCCATCTCTACACAACCCCATGTACTTCTTTCTGGTGAACTGATGTATCCTGGAAATTGGTTACACTGGCTCTGTCATACCCAAGATATGGAGAGCCGTGTAAGTGAGATCTGAGGAATCTCTCAGGAGGGATACGCCACACAAATATTTTCTTCACACTTTTAGGAATAACTGAATGCTGCCTATTGGCAGCCACGGCCTTTGGCCACTGTATGGCCCCACTTCACTATTCAATCCAAATAGTATTGAGGTATGTGTCCATTTGGCAATTTTTTCATGGGGATTAGGTTGCCTTGTGGGGTTGGGTCAAAACTACTTGAGACACAATTCTAACCACCCACAAGGAGTTCATAAATTCTTTGGCATCTTCCATACCACAGTGACATCCATGCTGAACCCCATCATCTATAGCTTAATGAACCAAGAAGTCAAGGCAGCACTGAGAAGAACTCTGGATCTGAAGAAAGTTCTTATAATAAGTAAATAATTATCGATCCCAAAGTTCTTTTTAAAAAGGTGCAAAGACTGTGAAAGAAAAAACAAAAACAAAAACGAAAAAAAAAACAAAAAACAAAAACAAGAACAAAACCACTGTGCTGGGTTTTTTTTTGTTTTTTGTTTTTTTTTTTTGCGGTCTTGAAACAAACTTTAAGAAACTTAACTTTGTTTTAAAGTGTTCTCTTCATTCCCCACCATGCTTATTTGCAAACTATTGTAAAGTATGCTTGCTACTAAATTACTTTAGTAGATTAGTCAAGTACTTAAATGTTTTCATCTGGGCAGAGCTTAAACCACATGCTATGTCTCAGGGGCCTTGAAAATTCCCTGTATCAATTCTTAGCTATTTGGAAATCTTCCAGAAATTGTTTGTAAATGATTTCAGCTCGTTATGCTACAATTCCATATTCCTCAGTACATGTAAATTCATTGCATTGGACTGGAACTGCTAAGTAGGTCTCGGGACAGTGAATTGTTAGGCTCTGCTTTTTGTACTATTTGTTCAGTCCATACGTCAGTTCTGGGCACTCAGGGTCTATGGTTTGGAACAGGAGTAGTCTCTTCTCCACTTTTTGATTTCTAGTAGCGCGGTGGAAAAGAATTTCAGCCAGATGATTCTCAACATCAATATCATAGTTTCAGATAATGACACACACACACACACACACACACACACACACACACACTCACACACAAACACACACACACACGCATACATACACACATGCACAAACACACACACACATGCACACACACACACGTACAAACACACACACACACACTCACACACATGCATGCACACATTATACAGAAATTGAAGTCGGTTTACAAGTGACAGAATACAAATATAAAAGTCAGCTAGTGTCAGATAATTAGATTCAGGTTGCTATACAACAAGAAAATAAAATAACAAAATTAGAATCTTGAGTCTTTATGAGTATAATGAAACAAAATAAAATTCCATTTTAGTGTGCTGAAAATATGGAAGACATTAAAAAAAATTACCATGACACTAAAACTACAGTATTGTTTTAGGCATGAGGTACCCAAACAGAAAGACAATAATTAGATAATCCTCGGACTCATTGTTCTGAGTCGACTTACATGCAGTAAGGAACATTCAGGTCAAAATGTTGGTAAAAAAATGACCGAGATGGTGAAAATAAAGCCTAAAGTATTGAAGAGACACACAGTCTTTCCATAGGCTTTATGTGATTCTCTCTAACTTCTATTACTTTAAAAGAAAATACAAAAGAACAATATATTAAAAAATTTTATCTACAAAAGGAAAATAATTTAAAATAATTTCATTGCTCCGTAATTGGGAGCAATTGTTAAGATGACAGGCGTCCTCCTAATGCTTAACCGTGATAAGCAAAGCAAGAAACACTTTTTGGTATCTGTGTCAAGTACGTATAATCTCAAACTAAAAGAGAAAAATCACTGTGCAAATCCAAATTCAGAGACATTCTACCAAAGTAATTATTTATCTTCAAAGGTGTGATCACAGAAGATAAAAATTGTAATGAATTATCACAGAATAGAATGACTTAAGACATGCAATAACTAAATGTCAACTGGATTTTTGGATTGGATACGGGCATAGAAAGTGTACAGTTATAGAAACATTGTTGTTATGATTCGGTCAACCTACTGTGTTACTTGTAACATTTTTTTTCAATTTTTTGATTTCTGAGAATTAGTCATGAGATTGATTAAAGTATATAAAATTCAGGAATTAGGTTACGATACAAAACCATACTGTTTCCTATCAATTAAATCTGATTTTCCTGTATAGTTTGAATTCTGCTTTATTTTTTGTATTTATTTATTTTACTAATTTATTTACGTCTCAAATGCTGCCCTCCTTCCTGTTTTCCCCCACAGAGTCCCTTACCCCAAACACCATCCCTTTCTGACTTCTTCTTTCAAAAAGTCAAAACAACAGTATTTATAAGGCATAATAGTAGCTATAATTGATAATAGCTGTTCATTTGGTCACTCATTTGAAAGTCTACAACATTGATAGTGCAGACATCAGGAAATAGCTTCAAAAATGATCTTCAAAAATTAAATATTCTCCAGTTATCAGCAATCAGCTATCAGCTTGACAAAACTGGAGGAATCCAAGAACAAAAATATCCTTGAAATGTACGTAGAGAAAATTGATCAGACAAGAAGGAAAACAGATGGCAACCTTCCTGGATTCAACACAGGAGGGCCTAAGTTCCTGTAGTGTATTCTGCATGAGTTTATAGAGTTTATGGGCTAATACCTGGAAATGAACTCCTACAAAAACCAACAACAAACTAACCACAAACTGCAAGATTTATAAAAGCCAAACAAATATGTGGAAATTATTATTTTCAGCTCTATATGAGAATATTAATGTTTACTAATTTGTATATTAATAAAATTTTAATTTCATTACAGCAAATTTGTATTGCATTTTTTTAAAAAATATATTTTATGTGACTCATGTGATCATTAACATTTAGTGGCTTTGATTGCATTATAGATCAATAAAGTGTTTATTTGACTTTGGTCATCACTATGAATATTCACGAAAATCAAATTATGTCAACCAGGAACTGCTCTTCTGTTTTTATACTTTTTGTTGTACATGTGTAAGAGTTTCACCTCCTTGTTCACGTGTGCCCCACGTACATGCCTAGTGTCCAGGAGGTTGAAGAGGGTGTGAGATTCTGTGATGCCGAAATTACAGCCACTTGTGAGCTGTCACTCGGGAGCTGGGGATCAGCCCCGGGTCCTCTGGAAAAACAGATAATGCTATTAAATACCGAATCATTTCTTCATATTCAGCAAACGCCATTTTTTTGTAAATATATTGCCTAAGCTGTCCTGTCTTCTGCATAGACCGCTGTTTTCTCAAATGTGATAATTTAATTTTAAACACACACCCACCAGCTTCTTAACTTCATATATATATATATATATATATATATATATATATATATATATATATATATATAGAGAGAGAGAGAGAGAGAGAGAGAGAGAGACAGAGACATACACAATCACAGACACATGAATAACTGCTCTTACCTTCAAGTTTACTTACACACACACACACCAGCTTCTTACCTTAAAATTCACTTAGTTACACACACACACACACACACACACACACACACCCTCTTCTTACCTTCAAGTAGACTTAGTTATTTTCATAGTTATTTGTTTATTTATGCACTTTACATGCTGCACACTGCCCCCCTCCAGTTCACCCCTCTCACAATCCTTTCCCCAGCCCTTTCTCCTCTGAGCAGGAGGGGACCCCACGGGTATCTCCTCACCTTGCATATACAGTCTCTGTGATCACACCCTCTGCTACTGAGGTCAGACACAGCAGCCTGGATGGATAGGAGTTGGGAGGCAGAGTTCATTTCCAGAAAGAGGCAGAGAGCTGGGGTAAGAGATGCCTATGAATCATGGGTGTTCCCTTAGCTGAGAATCAAAGCCTCAGTGATATGGACCTGAAGAAGTCGTCTCCTGTAGCCAGAGAGTAACCCAAATGGAATGATAGAGACACCAACTTTAGACCCAAAATTTATTCTGACCACAGGAAATGCAGGGGCCGTGCATAGAGCAGAGAGTGAGGAATGGTCAACCAATGGTTAGTGCAGATTGAGACCCACCCCATGGATGAGCACCGATCCCTGACACTGTTAATGACGCTCTGTTATGCTTGCAGACAAGAGTCTATCATGGCTTCCCTCTGAGAGACTCCACTAAGCCGCTGACTCACACAGAAGCAGAAACCCACTATCCAAACCACGGGTGGAGCTTGGGACTCTGATGGAAGAACAGAATGAAAGGGATTATGGCCTCTAAGGACATAGGCACTCCACAGGCTTTGTCTTCATGTGGGTACCGAACAACTAGAATTGTTCTTTCCCAAAACATGTTGTCTGTAGATGGGATATGTGTGTCTTTAAAATTCATTTATTTATTTACTCACTTTATATCCCAATATCGGTCTCCATCTTCATGGGATACCAACAGCCATTGTCGGGGCACCTGTAAAAAGACAAAGCTACACATTTCCTTCCTATGTCCTGGGGGCTCAGGTTCAGTCCACGTTCACTCTCTGGTTGGTGGTTCAGTCTTTGGCAGACCCCAAGAGTCACTGTAAGATGACTCTATTGGTCTTCCTGTGGAGTCTCTCATATCATCTTGGCCTCAATTCTTCACCTGTTTTATTTTTTTCAAAAGACACCCCAAACTCCAACTAATGTTTGGTGGTGAATCTTTACACTTGTTCCTCTCAGCTGATGGGTGGAGTCACTCAGAGGACAATTATGCTAGCATTCTGTCTGCAATCATAGTATAGTATCTTTACTAGTGTAAGAGATTTATGCTTGCCCATGGGGTACGTCTCAATCTGCGCTACCCATTGGTTGGACCTTCCTTCCATGTCTGCTCTATCTTTGTCTCTGAAGATCTTGTAGGCTGTGTTCATTTTGGAATTAGGGTTTTGTGGTGGGTTGTTTTCCTTGTGACATCATTGTAAGTCATGCCTGGCTACAGAAATGGCAAATTAAGGATCTGTATCCCCACTGCTAGAATCATCCCAATAGCCATCCTGGGGATTTGCCTTTCCCTGGTCTCTGGCCCTTCCTAGAGATGCGCACCCCACACTTGAGATTTCCATTCCCTTTTCCCTGCATTCACTATACCTAAATCCTCCAAAACCACTATACCTAATTCTTCCAAATCCACTATACCTAATTCTGCCAAATCCACTCTACCTAATTCCCCCTATCTACTCCCTTCTCTACCTCCCCTCCCATTCAGTTTCCTCCCTCCCTCCATCTGCCTCAATATCTATTCTGCTGAATGGATTTTAAAGTCAATATTTAGGAAAAAACACTGAGTAAGTATAGGAAGTATCCCATAAGTAATTGTGGTGGATGTTTTGGCAAGATATGAACATATTAAATTTTATAAAGGCCAAAATTACTACATATATTGCTAGAAGAGACACTGTCTTCATTACATTCAACATGAAGGAAAACCATTTATTTATTCTTTAAGTTATACAAGAGAATCTATTAAATGAGTTAGACACATCACACAACTTTATTACTTTGAAAGCTCTTTTTATTGCAAATATTTATACAATGAAAAGTACAAAGGTTTAAACTCATGTGAGTGTACTTTGTTGTAAAGTTAAAGTTTATATATACAGGTTGATGACAACAGTCACCTCAGATTCACAGGGATAAATACATCAGGGAGTCATCTATTACCTTATCTGTCTTCTTTCTTTTATTCCTGATGAAGACTCATCTCATTTGCAGCCCTTACTGTGAGGGATGATTCAGAAAATGCCTGAGAGTCTACAACCCAGAATCCATCGATAGAAAAGATAAAAGACAACATCTCCAAATAGTACACACAGTCAAAACTTTCTTGTAGATCTTGAAACAAAATGCAAAGGACAAACCCACATCCTAGAATATTACAATATACATGAAATGGTAGTTGTAGGAAGCTTTCTCAGGGCATTTTAAACTTCTGCACCTAAGACCAAAACTGCCTCCATGAAGGTGAAGTTTTATTTCTCTGGTAAGAAAGTCAGACTGTCTCTTGACAGTCGTGTCGTCTGTCCATCACTAGAGCGACGGCCATGCTTTATGGATGTGTACAGATAAACACAAACTGGTTTTCACTTCTTCAAAGAATTTCAAGAAGAACCTGAAAGAGAATATATAATGTTCTAGAGATGAAATACGGGAATTTAAATTCGTCAGCACACATATGTTGTTAAATTTTTCTGCCTACTATTATTTAATAATTTTGACTATTGCTGCTATGAATGAAAAGATGGTTATATAATGTCTACCAATCCCCAAAGCCTGAAACATTGTAAAAAACTGTCTTATGTCTCCCTAACTTGGTCTTTGGTCACCAACCTTTTCATTGCTCGTCTAAATTCTGTCTCTCAAATAGATCAGAGAACTACGTGAGGGTGTCAATCTCATGTAGAAGACCAAGGAACTTTCTGTACTTGCATGTATTTGCTCTTGAGAACATGTAAATAAAAATTTCAGTTTCAAGAACCAAAACATGGCCGTCCAATGGGACCCACATGAACCAAAATCTTCCTGCCATCAGTGAATATTAGCACACTGGTAACAGCGCAAAAATAATATAATGGAATAATCTTGGAATAATAATAATATATGATGATGATGATGATGATGATGATGATGATAATAATAATAATAATAATAATAATAATAATAATAATAATAATAATAATAATAATAATAATGGAGTAATCCCCTCAAGGGATCACAGACTAAGGAAAGTAAATGTTGAGATGTGTTTTTCAAGGTTTATTTTATCCATGAAAGCAATTTTCACAAGGACAGACTCCTCATACATGAAAATCACTCAACCTCTCATGTCTTCACAGAGAGAGTTGAGAACCAGGGTGGTCTTTTCTTATGCCAAGAGAAAGATTCGCCAACTTTCCAAAAGAAAAGCAATCCAGACACTCTGTGTGTGAGGATGGTTAGCATATGCATGACTAACACACATACACACACACACACACACACACACATGCACACACCCACACACACACATACACACACACATACACATATTCACACACATATGCACACAGACACACACAGATACACAGAAACACACACAAAGAGACCTAGACATTTAGACAAACAGACATACACACAGAGAGACACAGACAGAGAGACACAGACAAACACGCAGACACAGACACACATACACAAACACACAGACACACACACGTATACACACACAGAGAGACACATAAACACATACAGACACACAGACAGACACACTCACACACACATACACACACATATACACAAACACAGACACACATATGATAACCAATATACAGATACACACAGACACAGACTCAGACACAGACACACACACACGCACACATGCACACAAACATACACAGACACACACACATAGAAAAAGACACACAGAGAGACACAGACAGAAAGACACACACACAGAGACACACAGACAGAGACACACACATATACATACACACAGAGAGACACACAGACACACACACATACAAACATTCACACACATAAAAATACACACAGAGACACACATAGAGACACACATACACACATATACACACACACATAAAGACACACATACACACACAGACACACACACATACAAACACTCACACACATAAAAATGCACACAGAGACACACACAGACACACACACACACACAGACACACACACACACACACACACACACACACACATCTGTGATGTCTGCTTCCTAGAGTGTCCAGGTGCAAAAGGATGAAGTGGACTCAGGAACTAGTCGGTCAACAGAATCTTGTTCTGCCTGCAAGTGAGTTGGGGTTTGCTCCAAGGATTTCCGTGTCACAGCTCTGTTAGAAGGTGTTCAGGGACGCGCTGTGAGCATATATTTTACTCAGGGTGAATGAGGGCTACACAAACCTTGGAGAGGGGGAAGGGGTTTTCGGGTGCATTTACATCGATGGAGGCTTAAGGAAGGTCTCATTTGCTATATCTTTATAATCTCTGTCCCAGCCTCGGTCTGTTGTTCAGGGATCTCCATGTGACCTCCTCAGAAACCGACTCCACTGAATGTGCCCCATCCCCACCCTGAGGTCCCACTTGCTCGATTTCAAAGGATTGAAGGTTCGGACTCTGCATTCTCTGTGAGATTAAATCCTCCGGAGTTTGCCCTCTAGACACCATGAACTAACCAGCACATCCATCGAGTGTCTGCATTAACCCGTGTGTCCCCTAATTCTGGCCGGTTCTCTCTGCACCGCGCTCTCCCTCCATCGTCCCCACCGACCTTCCGCTCCTGTCCTCAGTCGTCCCCACTCACCCACAGAATCTGTTCCAGTTTTCCTTTCAGAGAGGTCGGTGCTTTCCCCCTCACGGGCCTTCTCCTTTCCTGTGTCCTCTCTGCATGTGTGGATCGTAGATAGAATAAGATTTATCTTACAGCCAATACCATCCGTAGGTAAACGCCGCCATGTTTGCGTCTCTAGGGCTCAGCTCCCTCTCGGGCTGGTTTCTTTCTTTTAGTTTATTCTATTTTCTCTTAAGATTCATGATGTCATGCCCCCATCCCTATGATATCATTCCCCCACCGATATGATGTCATGTCCCACCCAATGATGTCAAATCCCGCCCTCATGATGTGATGTCCCCGCCCCCGCGATGTCATGCCCCATCACCATGATGCCATGCCCGACCCAATGATGTCACACCCCCGTCCTTGTGATGTCATGCCCCACCACATGATGTCATGCCCCACCCCAATGATGTCACACACCCGTCGTTGTGATGACATGTCCCCAGCCCCCTCCTTGTGAGAATGGTTGTATCTATTCACCAGGTAACACTCTGAATGCGGCCCTGTCACCACACCCCTCCAGGCTCCCACCATTTACAGTCCCTCCTCCTACCCTACCCCCTTCTTCTCTGAGAGAGTGGAGGACCCCTCTGGGTGCACCCCCTCCCCTGGCACATCAAGTCTCTGCAGGACGAGATTCATCGTCTCCCACCAGGTCCTGAAAACGCAGCCGGGTAGGAGAACAGGATCCACAGACAGGCGACGGGTTAGTGACCCCACGTGAAGACCATTGTGCTCCTCTGCCTCGCTCCGCCCTTCCCTCAGCTCCTCAGTAAGACTCACTGAGCTCCATCCGATATTTGTCCGTGTGTCTGTGCTTCTGTGTCAGTCGGCTGCTCGGTGGAGCCTGCAGAGGACAATAACTTAAACCCTCCCGTCTGCAGACACAAGAAGGACCATGAATAATGTCAGTGTTTGGGGCTGGGGATTTAGCTCAGTGGTTATAGCGCTTACCTAGGAAGCGCAAGGCCCTGGGTTCGGTACCCAGCTCCGAAAAAAAAAAAACCAAAAAAAAAAAAAAATAATGTCAGGGTTTGCCGTCTGCCCATAGGATAAGTCTCACATCCGGTCTCGTATACTTTGGTCATTCCCTCATTTCCTCTTCCATCTCTGTCCCTTTGTCTATTATAGAAAAGGCAATTTCTGGGCCAAAATTTTGGGGGTGGGTTTGTGTCCTTATCCTTCCACCTGGGGTCCTCCGTGGATACGGAAAGTGACGATTTCGGTCTCCGTAGCCCCACTGCACCGAGTCTCAGCTAAAGTCACCCTCATGGACGCCAGGGCAGCCTCACCCATCGCAGACTGCAGGATAATCATAGAGATAGCACCCACCCTGGACAGTCACTGATTCAGTCTATTCTCCTGCCCTCTGTCCCTCTTGCCCGTCTCTCCCCAGAAATGATTCTCACACCCCATTTCCCGTCCCATCCCCTCAGCCACCTAATCCTTCCCTTCCATCTGCCTCCTCTCATTAGTTTATTCCTCCTTCTGTGTGAAATTCAAGCATTTTCTTGGGTCTTTCTTCATGTTTAGCCTCTTTGGTTCTGTAGATCGTAGTGTGTGAATTCTGTACTTTACGGCTAATACCCTTTTAAGTGAGTATGTACATGTTATTTTGGGTCTCAGATACCTCATCCAGAACAATACTTTCTCATTCCATCTACTTGACCGCAGCTTCTTAATGTCCTTATTTTTCATAGCTGCGTAGTACTCCAAAGTGTAAATGAACCACATTGTCTGTAGCCATTCTTTGGTTGAGGGGCATCTGGGTTATTTCTATTTTCTTCTCATTATGAAGGAAGCACTTAGGAACTTTATGTAGCACATGTCCTTGCGGTATGGCAGGGTCTTTTCAGATATAAGGCCAGGAGTAGTATAGCTGGGTCTTTAGGAAGAATATTCCCCATTTTCTCAGAATCACTCGATAGATATGAAAAGTCATTGTACGGATTTGATCTTACCCCAGGAAATGGTATTTGTATCCTGATATTTATCTGCTTCCTCAAAGGAGGTTGCCCTGATTAGACTTCTATCATGGACTCAGGAGATTGCATATAAATCTTCTCCCCATTTTAACTGTTTAGTAAATGCTAGAGTCTATGACAGGTAGCCAGAGGGGAAAGTTGGTACTGGAGGTTTGAGAGTGGTTAGATAGAAGTCAGAAGAGGGTAAGAGAAGTATAGGATTATTACTATATAATAATTTAATATACTAACATAATATATTATTATTAATTATATTTTATCATGATATCAATATATAATAAATTAATATATTAATATAATATATATTAATTATATATTATCAAAATGTTGATATATAACAGTTTAATATGTTAATGTAATATATTAATATTAATTAGATTATTATAATGTTAGTATATGATCATTTAATATATTAATTTAACGTAATAATATTTTATATAAGTTTATACACACACATATATGTATATATATATTACATTATATGCAAATTCAACAAAGTTAAATCCAAGTGGAGCTCACAAGTTAATGTGAAATTCTGAGGGCAGAATATTTTTTTACAGTTCAGTTTGCTTATATGGTGGATCACTTTGATGGGTTTGCATAGACTAAACCATTCCTGCAGCCTCAGGTCCTCCTGAGATGAGCCTACTAGATGGCGTTGGATGGCGGATTTATATGTCATTGGATTTTGTTTTCTTGCATTTTATCTACTATTTTTTCCACCAATGTTCTTAAGGGAAATTCGTCTGAAATTCTTTCTTCGTTGAGTCGTTTGTGATTTAGGTGTCGGGGCGACAGAGGAGTCCTGTAATCAGTTTGGCGCTTTCCTCCTGTTTCTGTGTTTTAGAGAAGGTTGAGAATTCTTTGAAGATCTGGTAGGAGTCTGTGCTCAATCAATCTGGCCCTGAGGATTTTTCAATGAGGAAACTTAATTACTGTTTGTGTCTCTTTAGGGGTTATAGAGCTATTTACATAGTTCATCTTACCTCAGTTTACGTGTGGTCAGTGTTATCCATCTACACAATCATCCATTTAATTCAGAGATTCTAATTGTGTAGACAGCAGGTTTTTGAAATGAGACCTAACGATTCTGTGACTTTCATCAGTGTCCATCGATGCGGCTCCCTGATCATTTCTGATTTTGTTATTTGGATGCTGTCTCACCTCCTATTACATTATCTGTTTAAGTGTTTGTCTGTCTGGTTGATGTTCCCAAGGAACCAGCTCTTGTTTTTGTTAATATTTGTATTCTCTTTGTTTCTGATGGATCACTCTCGCCCCGAGTCTGGTCATTTCTTTCTGTCTCCTCCTTTAATATTTTTTTGCTTCTTTTTATTCTAGAGCTTTCAGGTGTCCTGGGAAGTTGCTAGTGTGGGGTCTCTACGGTTTCTTTATGAAAGCGCCCTGTGCTGCATGTGCACGTTCCTCTTAGCGCTGCTTTCCTTATGTCCCATAAGTTTGGAGACAATGTGCCTTCAATTTTAATTAAATTCTAGGAACCCTTTTTTTTTCAAGTCTTCTCTGAAAAAGTCTTCATTTGCGAACTATTGAATTTCCATGAGTTTATAGACTTTTTGTTATTGTTGAAGTCCAGTTTTAATCTATGGCGATCTGAGAAGATCCAATGGTTAGCGCAGTCTTTCTGTGTCTGCTGTGGTTTGTTTCGTGAGGGAGAACATGATCAGTTTAGGATAAGGTTCCATGAGGTAATGAAAAGAGAGTGTGTCCTTTTGTATTCATGTGAAATATTCTGTAGATATCAGTGAGGTCAGATTAATTGAAACCCGTGCCAGTTACATCTTCTATTTTTACTGTTTCCTTTTTTAGTTTCTGTCTCAATGACCTGCCCTTCGTGAGATGGCACATTGATGTCCCCCACTATCAATGTGTGAGGTTCGATGTGATATTTAAGCTTCAGCAATATTTCTCTCACTAATGTTGCTGCTTTTGTATTTGGGATATAGACATCCAGAATTGAGATGCCATTTTGGTGGATTTTCCTCTGATGCATATGAACTGTCCTTCCCCTTCTTTTCTGATTACTTTTGGTTGAAGGTTTGATTTGCTGGATGTTAGGATGGCTACACTATCTTCTTTCTTGTTTCACTTACTTGGAAAAGCTTTTCCAACACCTTAGTCTGAGGTTGTGTCTATCTCAATTGCTGGAGTGTGTTTCTTGAATGCAAGAGAATGACGGATCCTGTTTTGAAATCCATTGTGTTAGCTTCTGTCATTTATTGATGAATAGAGGCCATTAATGCTTAACAGTATTAATGACCAGAGATATTACTTCATGCTATTTTGATGCTGGGGGGCAGGATTTTCTTGCTTGCATTTATTTTTGTTTTTGTTTGTTGTTTTTTGTTTTTTTTTTTTTGGTGGGATGTTTGACTGTGTATGTAAGTATAAAATCTGTTCTATCGGGTGCACAGTTTTCTTGTTTGCATGTTGTTTTTGTTTTGTTTTTTTTTTTGGAGGGGGGCTGATAGAATATGCAGGTGAGTATGTTATCCCTTCTGTAGGTTATGCTGTGTAATTTTTAATTTCTAGTGGTTTGGTTCAATTTCTGAAAATCCATCAGTATAATCCACTATATATTGAATCAGAAAAAAAATCACATGATAATCTCATTAGATGCTGATAAAGCAATTCCAATCCCGCTTCATGCTAAAAGAATGAGAGTGATAAGGGAGACCAGTCCTATCGAGAAACATAGTAGACGCCATGGACAGCAACCTGGTAATGAACATCAAGCTAAATATAAAGAAAATTAAAGCAATTCCATTAGAGTGAAGGACAAGGTAAGGCTGCCCACTCTCCCTATTCAGTATAATATTTGAAATTCTATCCAGTGTAAAAACATGGTTTAAATTTGGTTCTGACATGGAGTGTGGCCAAGTGCTGTGAAGGAGGGATGCACAGCATTTTAGAAATCCTGGGGTACGGCCCACTCTTTACCACCGCCTCATTGCACCTCGGTGAGTCATAGCCCCAAGACCAAGTGTACTGAGAACTTCATGCAGCGTTTCCTCGGTTGTTCCCCTCAGATCTCTCTAATTCTAAGAAGTACATAAAAACCCTCATGGAGTGAATGCCAGCAGCAAACCACTGAACTGAGAATAGGAATCAGAGAAAGGACTGGAAGAGCTTGAAGGGGCTCGAGACCCCATATGTATAACAATGTCAAGCAACCAGAGCTTCCAGGGACTAAGCCACTACCTAAAGACTATACATGGACTGACCCTGGACTCTGACCCCATAGGTAGCAATGAATATCCTAGTAAGAGCACCAGTGGAAAGGGAAGCCATGGGTCCTGCTAAGACTGAACCCCCAGTGAACTAGATTGTTGGGGGGAGGGCGACAATGGGGGGAGGGTTGTGAGGGGAACGCCCATAAGGAAGGGGAGGCGGGAGGGCGATGTTTGCCCGGAAACCAAAGAATTATTATTAAATATTAAATAAATTTTAAAAAATATCCTCATGGAGCTTCCCACCACTCAGGGAGCAACATCCTTGGCATTTGCAATAATAGTTGTCGAGGTCTTTTAGGAGTTTCCTCTGTGGCAGACCGATGCTTCCACCATCACCCGAGGAAATGTAGAATAATGAGCAACGGCCACCACCCGTAAAGAGCATTTGTAAAAATAAAGTGGTTCATTAAGCTGGATAACATGATGTAACTACTGGCTCTGATGTTAAAAAAAAAAAAACAATTTAGGGAACAATTTGAAGTTCGGAAAGGCTGGGGCTTTTTAAGGTCATGGATCAAGAACATGGCCGCACCGGCTAATGGTGTGACGGTCACGGAGGCTGGACTCTGGAGGAATGATTTCCGTCCCAGTTATACCCTCAGCGTCCTGATAGGATTTAATAAGGATTGACAATCACAGGTGTGCATTCTGACCATTTAAAGCAGAGATGACATTTTTTACACAGATGTTTAGATTTGTGCTTTTTAAAAGATTCTTCTTAGAGCACTTTTAGAGATAAATAATACGATATTTAATCATTTCTCTGTAAATTCAAATTGCTGCCTACAGAGAAGGGAAACCGGCTGAGAAAACTACTTTGCTTACTCTTTGTTACTCTGTAACAAATTGCTTATGTATGAAGTTACGTTGGCTTTGGGAGTAATTTGCTTTCTTTACGTGCACTGTGTAATATTTGTTCTCACACAGTATTGGGTATCACTTTTCTCAGGATCAAGCACGAGAGGAAACTAGAACATGATCACATTTGAAGCTTTACACGGCTTGAAAGATTGCACTAGGATATCAAAGCTCCTTGTTGTGGTTTGCCCTGAATTATCTGTATTTTGATGCTAAATCACTGCCCAGAGGACAGCTGCCTCGTCCTGGACTCAGAACTCAGGTGACTTCACCAGAACCACCTCCCATTGAATTTGTAAAGTACAGGTGAGGGGCAGGTACAGGTAGAAGGAGGCCTGTCATTGGAGGAGAAGGAAGGAAGGGCGGAGAGATGTTTGAAGGAAAAGGAGGAGACTAGAGGAAAAGGAGAGACAGGAAGAGGAGAGGGTGAGAAGCCGCGGCAGGTGAGGTTAAGATTCTGTTCTGTGTATTTACTGGTTGTTATTAATGTTCCTAAGAGATGGACGGTGAAGCGCTTCGTATATTTAAGTGGGCAATTATATCTTATCAATTGGGTCAAAATTAGTGTGTTGTGTGTTCTTCTATGTGAGGGTTTAAGTATAGGAAAGCATGTGGCGACAAGGGACACTGTGCCGACAGGGAGTAGGGATGTGTTTTTGAAAGAGCGTACCCCAAAACGGGGAGCCGCGTCTCTCGCTCCGATCACGGGGTGGGGTGCCCCCAGGAATCACGAGTAGCCGTCTTGATGTAACAGCAGGAGGTAGATTTTATTAATGAGATCCCAATTAGCGGGATCCCGGGTTGATACGTATCCCACACAGGAGACAGAGGAATCGACCCCGAGCTTCCAAACTCGGGGGTTTATATAGGGGAGGTTAGGGGCATTCTCGCGGTTACACATGATTGGTCAATTCAAATGGTGCACAGTTACTTTCGGCGTGAAATTACATCAGTAAGGAGTACGTGCTCTCTAGCAGCTCGGCAGGCAGGTAGGGTGGCTCATCTCACTCAGGGGGGTGAAGGAAGGGGAGGGGGTGGCTACGGATGGTCAGTGTCCTTGTGGCTGGTAGCTGGTCCGGCAAGTCCTATCTCTGGCTCTCCCTCAGGCAGGTCCGGTCCTGCACATCCGGACTCTGACAATGAGCAAACTTTTTAAAACTCTCGTTCTACATTTTCAGCAAAATATGTACCAGATATATTGGGACACTACGGTGCTCGTGATGTCAGGGTAAAAGACAAGTTTTCTTTTTTCTTTTTTCTGTTTACATCAACAGACGGCAAACCAAGGTGATGGGCAAGAATCGACTAGTAATAATAAAAGTTGAGAGAACCTTTTTATTTTCTAAGGAAGAGGACACGGGTGCCATATTAAATCTTGATAACTTAAGGGCGGGAAATCAAACAAAGAAATGGGGAGGCGTCCTGGGAGGCTGTCGGTCCCTGCTGTGTGATAAGTAATGGCAGCTCAGAGCGTTAAGAGATTAAAGCTGCTTTTTAAAGAAAGTTGTTTAGAAAGTCTTTCAGGATACTCATGTGCTTTTTAACGTGGGCTCCACGAGAATTTTGGGTGAAAATCCTAGTTCCACAAGATACTTCTTTTTTTTTTTTTCAGGTATTATTAACAAGTGATTAAGTGTGTTTTTAGAAAGAAGAGAGTAGAGAGTTTACCTGGATCAGGTGGGGATTTTCATCTACTGTTCAGAATTCAGGGAAAAATTATTCACTACCACGTAGAGAGTTGTGATGAAATGTCTGTAACACCAGGGAGAGTGAACGCAGACATATATTGTAGAAGTAATTAAGAGTAAAGAAAAATCTGTTGCTTCGGGTAGAGAGCTTAACAGATTGATATATTTTGGGCAAAAGTCCTGGTTTGATGTGTTGCTTATTGATATTAGAATTGATAGAAGGTATTTGGTTAGTTTTATGAATTACCCCACTATATGGCTCGTTGATGACGGCTAGCGAGGGTTTGTGATTACTTTTGATATTTACCACAACAGGAAGTTCAAATTGTCTTAATGTGGGCTCCCCAGGAACTTTGGGTTAATTTCCTGGTATCACTGAGTACAGAGTGATATCAGGCTCATTGTGTATATAAATTCCTTTTTTAAAAATTGTTTAGTCTTCATGATGGGTGTGACTTTGAGTTTTATGCTTATATTATTACCCTGGGAGAGAGTGCAAGATACAAGCTTTTCTGGTTTCAGACTAAGGTACAGAGTATTTTGGGAGAAAGATTTTGTCCTTATGTTTTTAAAAATTGTGATTAGACTCTGGAAGCCTCACAGAGTCATAATGATCAGATTTGAGAGCGGTTGACCGCCTGAAAAAATATATTCAGGAGAATCAAACAAAAAGATATCTCGATTCTAAACCTTTGTCTTGAGAGTTGTATTCTGCAGAGTGTGCCTACTTGGAATCCTGGTCTCAGTGACTTTCAGCTGGGTCCAGTCAGGACACATCAGCTATCGAATCTGCTTCATTCTTCATACCCTCTACCCCTAAGGATATCTCAACGCCAGTGTACACCTTGAAGAAGTCATGGAGAAGTCCTCGTCTCAATTCCCTAGAATTTGTGAGGTGGGGCTGGAATTGGTTATTCTAAAGTTGTTTTTATAAAGAATTTGAAATTGGCTGAAATTTAGCAGGGAGGAATAAGATAGATTGAGCTATACAGTCAGAATCGCTTTTGGTAACTAAGCTTAATCTTATCTTTCTTTGGGTATAGAATTTATTTGACAAAAAAAATTTAAAAGTACAAGAAGAGCCAGTCCTAATGTTGTTGTCATTACAAACTTCTGAGTTGTTGACACCTATGACTTAAGATTCACATAGCAAAGTCATGGCTCTGACTTTGTGAGAGAACTTTCAAGACAATATTAAGATATAAAGACAACAGTCCAGATTGTCTTAGACAGATAGACGATTTTCAACAAAGTCAGATACACAACATTTGAGATTTAAAGTTATTATTCATCGTTAGTTGCTCCTAACAGTTCCCCTTTGGCAGATTTAATGAAGAATTTGAACATCTCTACCTCCAGGTGAGGAAATATTTGTGGCTAGGCAGTCACTGGGAAAAAATGCCTGTTTCATCTGCAGATTAATACTATCCAGAAAAGGACCAATTATGCAGAGGATTTGAATATAAACCTGCCACTACAGGGTGATCAGACCTTCCAAGTCTGCATTTCAAGAGGCTGTCAGTTGATCTTGGGACAGAAGGCTGAAGACTTACGTTCACATGTTGCTAACAGGGGACTGTGCTAGTGGAGATTTGTCTCTACAACCTCTCAGTTCTAGACGTCCTCTCAGGCTTCCTATGTGCATAGATATTTGGTCATTCTCAGATTTCTGCCGGGGTTGGAGACTGATTATAGTCTCATTGCTTATCAAGCTGTATAACTATGAATATACATATTTTATTGGATAGTTATCAGATAGTACACAAGCGAGCCAAGACATAATATAGATTTTAAGCCTTCCTGAAGCTGGAATGAAGAACTAAATGTTCTTTCTAACTGGTATAGTGATGGACTGGGTGTTGAGGATATAATCTGTTTAAAAATTGTAGGACGGTAATAATCTTACTCAATTGATATGTAAATGAAAAGGCTGTTTAACTGGACAAAAAGGGAGAAACGTTGTTTACACTGAAGTTATCTGTATTTTGATGCTAATCCACTGCCCCGAGGACAGCCGCCTTGTCCTGTCCTCAGAACGCACATGACTTCCCCAGAACCACTTCCCAACTAAGTTTGTAAAGTACAGGTGAGGGGCAGGTACAGGGAGAAGGAGGCCTGTCATTGGAGGAGAAGGAAGGAAGGGCGGAGAGATGTTTGAAGGAAGTAGAAGAGACTAGAGGAAAAGGAGAGACAGGAAGAGGAAAGGGTGAGAAGCCGCGGCAGGTGAGGTTAAGATTCTGTTCTGTGTATTTGCTGGTTGTTATTAATGTTCCTGAGGGATGGATGGTACCAGGCTTTGTATGCTGAAGTGGGCTATTATATCTTATCAATTGGGTCAAAGATTATTGTGTTGTGTGTTCTTTTATGTGAGGTTTTGACTGTAAGAACGTGTGCGGCAGTAAGAGACACTGGGCAGCTGAGGAGTGGGATGTATTCAACGAAGATATCTAGCAGAGACGTGGGAAATGACGGTGCCAGAGATAGCGGGTAAAAGACGACTTTTTATTTTTTATATTTTTGCAACAACTTATTCACTTCTGTATTTGACATGCTCTTGGTGTGTCCCTTAGGGCAGATCTATATCAGGTTCCTGACAGAATGTGCTTCTTAGGTTCATCAATCTAGTCTAATTTTGGTGGCTGATTTTATATATATATTTTAACATGGATTCTAAGCAGCTACGTCAAGAATGTAGAATCCACAAACAGCAATGCCAAGTAGACTCGCTCCTGTTCTTATGAGCCTAATAAAGTTGAGGTTTCACTGGACCTCAAATTCTTCCCTCCCTGCCAATCCTCCTTTATCTTATGTTTGGCCTGAAGAAAGAATCATTTTAAAACATCCAAAACCCTGAAATCTCACCCTTGGAACACGGGAAGGTAGATATTACAGAAATGATATCTAATGGGACTACATAGTCCACGCTGTCCTTTGATTTACTCAGGCAGTTATTTTTTTTTGCATAAAATAAAAATTTGGGAGTTTATCATTTGAAGTAGGTACACAATATTGACACCATTACATTCACTCTTTAGCTTGGCCAGCTTTGTTGAGAAAATCATTGCAAAAAACTAGAATTGGAAAACGGAATTTGTGAGTCCACATTCAGGAATATCTATAAAGTCCCCTATCAAGGAATGAACAATTACAAAATGAAATGCAAAATCCACAAAATTAAATATCTGTAGGGAAACAGTGGCCTTTGGGAAACAGATAGAACCTGGGAAATTGAACTGTTTGTCACAGGAATGGGCCTGATAATAAAATAGTTATCCAGAAGAATCTCCTACATCCCATGTTCCTAGATCTTTTCTACCCATGCCAAGACCCTGAATAACTTCTCCATCCAGAGCATGTAATAAAGCAGAGAGAAGTCTTTAGGTTTAGAGAGATGGAGTACGTAAAGTTTTCCACTGTGTGACAGGAGACACACCTGGAAAGGGCGTCCTCGAATCTGATCAATGAAAGGAAAGGTGTTTAACAGGTAAACTGCGGCACGTCTCAGTGACATCATCATTAGGCCTTCCCTGAAAAATCTATTGTAACCTGGAGAGCCCCAGCGTCTGTGATGTCACAGTGTTGTCGTGACTGCAACTCCCTCTCAGATATCCCTTCAGGACCTCTAGGGGTTACTAATTGGCCTCTAATTCAGAGTAAACAGCCATTTGGGAGGGAGAACAAAGAGGATGAAGAGATCAGAGACGGGGAGAAGGAAGCTGCCTTCTTTTTTGGAATAAAAAAAGGAACAAATACGTGGTCCTTGGGAAAGCCCAGTGAGTCGTTGGTTCAGATTGAGTGGGAATGCTGAAGAGACAGCCTTGATGTGAGCCTCCATATATGGGGAACAGAAGCTGGAGCCTCCCAAAAACATCTGGACTTCCCTGTTATTATGGTTCTTGGAAGTCAGAGAATTTATATCATTCATTTCTTTATTTCAAAAGCCAAGTGTTGGGAAGGGCACAGTTGTTTTCCTGAGAGCTCGCAGCCTTTATTCTTTTTGTCAAAAAGAAAGTGCCCTAAGGAGGAAGGGATGGACAATATTGTGTCCTCAGCTCAGAGTAAACTCCTCCAGGTTTTGGATGTGTTTGCTGCCGTTTGTGTCTGACACTGACTTCTGGGAGAGAGAAGTGCTTCTGGTTGAGGCTTCATCATGTCAGTCTTTCCACTAGTATTACTCTGACTACCACTTTAGATTTCCAAGTCAATAGATGTGATTAGTTGTCAGTTTTATATCTTTCTTTTTTTTTTTTTTACTCTTTAGCAAATTTTATTGTTTTTTTAATTGGATATTTCTATATTTAAATTTAAAATATTATTTCATTTCCCAGATTCCTGCTCATAACATACAGACATGTTCCGCCCCCTTCTTCTCAAACCCCATTTTCTGCCAATTGACATTCCCTTGAACTTGGAGAGAAACCTCGGGAGGACGAAAGGCTTCTACTCCCGTATGCCCAACAAGGATGCGGAGAAGGAACCCGGCCTTCTGCCTTGGTATAAAAATAAGAGCGAATATGTGGTCCTTGGGAATGCTAAGTGAGTACTTTGTATGTGTTGAGTGGAGTAACTTAAGGGATCGCCTTGCGCTTAACCTTCCCCATATGGGAAGCAGGAGCTGAGAGCCTCTCAGAAGCGTCTGGACTCCCATGATCTTATGGTTCCTGGAAGTCGGAGACTTTATATCATTCATTTCTTTACTCCAAACACCAAGTGTTGGGAAGGGCACAGTTGTTTTCCTGAGAGCTCACGGCCTTTATTGTTTTTGTCCAAAAGAAAAAGGTCCTAAGGAAGGAGGGAAAGACAAGTATTGTGTCTCTAGCTCAGAGTAAACTCCTCCAGGCTTTGGATGCCAATAGTGCAGTTTGTATCTGACTCTGATATTTGGGAGAGAGAAGTGCTTCTAGTTGAGACTTCATCATCTCTGTCTTTCCACTAGTATTACTCTGATTACCACTTTAGATTTCCGAGTCAATCGGTGTGATTAGTTGCCAGTTTTCTTATCTTTCATATCTTTCTTTTATTTATTTTTTAGCAAATTTTAGTGCTTTTTTAAACTGCATGTTTCGAAATTTACATGTAAAATATTATTTTCTTTTTCATTTTCCTTCCCATAAGATCCCTACCTGTTCACTATCACTACTTTAATCACACTTTCTGCCCCGTGACAATCCCTTGAACTAGAAGACAATCCTGGGTTGGATCAAGGGCTTCTCCTTCCATTGGTGCCCATCAAGGCCATCCTCTTGCACATATCCATATAGAGCAATTGGTCTGTCCATGTAATGTCTTTCAATATTGGTCTAGTACCAGGAAGCCCTGGATCATTTGTAATGTTGTTCTTATGGTGTTGAAAGCACCTTCAACTCTTGCAATCCTTTCTCAAAATCTACCAACAAGAGGTCCGTTCTCAGTTCACTGGTTTGCAACTCGAATTCACTTCTGTATTTGACATGCTCTAGCTGTGTCTCTCAGGAAATATCTATATCCGGTTCCTGGTAGAATGCACTTCATAGCTTCATCAATCTTACCTAGTTTTGGTGGCTGATATATATATATATATATATATATATATATATATATATATATATATATATATATATATATATATGTGTGTGTGTGTGTGTGTGTGTGTGTGTGTGTGTGTGTGTGTGTGTGTGTGTGTGTGTGTGTGTGTGTGTCTTTTGGTGACTCCTACAGCTATGAAAATAGGTGGAATTTTAACATGGAATCTGCACAACTAGGTCAAGAAGGTAGAATCCACAAATGGCATTGCCATATAGACTCTCTCCTGTTCTTATGAACGTATTGAAGTGGAGGTTTCACAGCTGCAGAAGCCATCTTCTTTCTGCCCATCATCCTCTATCTCATGTTTGGCCTTAAGACAGAGTCATGGTAAAACATCCTAAACCCTTAAATCTGGGCCTGAGACACTGGAATGTAGATATTGCAGATGATATCAAAAGTGACTAGAGAACAGAATTCTAGGCTCCATGTGGTCCTTTGCTTTACTGATATCTGGAAATTTTGGTTAAAATAGGATTTTGGAGTTTATCATTTGTTGTCGGTACACCATATTTACACTGGTATACTCAGTCTATAGCTGTGCACCTTTGTTGAGAAATCATTGCAAAAAATGGAAGAGGAAATCAGAATTTTTGAGTACACATTCAGGAACATTTATAAAATCAGCTATCAAGGAATATACAATAAGAAGTGAAATACAATATTCATTCAACTAAAGGTCTGTAGGAAAAATACTGGCCTTTGGGAGACAGAGAAATTCTAGAAATTGAACTGTATGTCACAGTAATGAACCTGGGAATATAATATTATCTTGGAGAATCTCCTACACTCCATGTTCCTAAATCTTTTCTATCCATGCCAAGCCCCTGACCAAATTTCACCATCCAGAGCATGAAACCACTAATGAAGCAAAGAGAAGTTTGCAGCTTTAGAGAGATGGAGTTTGTAAAGGATTCCACCGTGTCACAGGAGACATACCACCAAAGGGCATCCTTGTATCTGGTCAATGTAAGGAAATCTGTTCAGCAGGTAGGACACGGCAGGTGTCAGTGACATCACCATTAGGCCCTCCTTGAAAACTCTATTGTAACCTGGAGATCCCGAGCTTCTCCTGTGAGGTCACAGTGTTGTCGTGACTGCAACTCCCTTTCAGATATTCCTTCAGGACCTCTAGGGTTTACTAACTGGCCTGTAATTCAGAATAACGAGCCATTGGGGAGTGAGAAGAAAGAGGATGAAGAGATCAGAGATGGGGAGAAGGAAGCTGGTCTTCTGACTTGGTATAAAAAAAGGAAGAAATACGTGGTCCTTGGGAAAGCTCAGTGAGTCCCGGGTGGGGGTTGAGTAGGATCACTGAAGAGATAGACTTGATCTGAGCCGTCCACGTGTGGGAGTCAGGAGCTGCGAGCCTCTCAGAAGCATCTGGACTTCTCAGTTCTTATGGAACCTTGAAGTCAGAGAGTTTATATCATTCATTTCTTTATCCCAAAAGTCAAGTGTTTGGAAGGTCATACATGTTTTCCTGAGAGCTCGTGGCATTTATTCTTTTTGTCAATTATAAAAATGTCCTAAGTAAGAAGGGAAAGACAAGAATTGTGTCCTCAGCTCAGAATAAACTCCTCCAGGCTTTGGATTCCTATAGTGCAGTTTGTGTCTTTCACTAATATCTGGGACAGAGAAGTGCTTGTAGTTTAGACTTCATCATCTCAGATTTTTCCACTAGTATTTACACTGACTAACACTTTAGATTTCTGAGTCAAATGGTGAGATAAGCTTGCAGTTTTCCTTTCTTTTATTTCTTTCATTTGTTTGTTTATTTATTTATTTATTTATTTGCAAAACTCTCACATCTCATCCTGGGTGACGATGTAGATTAGACCCATCGGATGAAATGAATTGAAAAACTCTCCTGGGAATTAAAGTGTTGAGGAAATCACGTTGATGTATCATAAATGCAGAGCCAAGAGCAATGTTCAGACTAGTCTGGGGAGATGCTTCCTTCATCAGAGACCACAGACCTTTGGTGGAGAATGACTCAGTATTAAACTGGGAAGGGAAAATGATGGTTGATATTGTTCTAGTAGGTCTCACAACATTAAAAAGTGTTTCTTCCAGATCACTGAATGATTATTGTAAAGCAAATCCCGGAATGCACTCATGAGACCCACCATCAGCCTGTGAAATAATGTGTGAAAGAGGAATCTGTGTCTCTTCAGGGACAAACTGTTGCTTTCAAACCAACAGTGAAGTGTCCATTATCTGAATGACACATAAATATATACACGTTATAGCAGGACGGATACAGAGTTTCTTCAGGTCCATGAATGAGGTATTCAGCAGTTGACCTGGCTCAGCAATAAAGGTAATTTTTCCCAACTCTGAGACCTGAGCTCCTTCACTAGGAGCCCCATGATTGAAGGAAAGAACAAACTTCAGACAACTTGCCTCAGATTTTTATGTAGTTCAGGTTTCCTGGTCTTGGTCCTCAGAAGGAAGGACATCTTGCTTTCCAATTTTTTTATTTCTGTTCCATTAGGTTTCCATTCAATGCCTCAAATGTCACCCAATTTAACTGTACGTCTCTACATTCCCTCCATTGTCATCCTCTTTCCTCTGTCTTCACATTTGACATTCCCGTCCCTGACCGTGTCCCTCTGCAATCCATAAGTACATTTGTACGTCCCAAAGTGAGGACAGTCTGGACCACATCCCTTGACTTTTACACTCAACTGATCATACCGACACAGTGTGGAGAATTAACATTCAGATTAAAGTGAAAATGGATCCCATTTTCCTTTTTTTGATCTTGATTATCTCATCTATGACGACTTTCACAAGATCCATTCATTGTCCTGAAAATTACATGCTTTCCCTTTCCAATCTGTAAAAATTCTTGTCTATCCTATAATCCTTCTCTCTGCTGCACTCAGGCAAATAAATTATTGTGCACTTATGATAGGTTCCTATTGCTACATTTTTTTTTGGTTCTTTCTTTCGGAGCTGGGGACCGAACCCAGGGCCTTGCGCTTCCTAGGTAAGCGCTCTAACCACTGAGCTAAATCCCCAGCCCCTACTATTGCTATTTTAATTCCGTTGCCAAGAACTATAGAAAATAAGAAGGACTGTATCAAAGCATCATATGAAAATCAGACTAAGGGAATGTGGACATTGGAAACTTGTAACTGAGCTGAAACTCTTGCTAGAGACAAACTGCTGTAAAAGGTCTTCTCTAGATTCCTGGTGTCGTAGTTGGTTTTCCCCAACAGATAGTAAAGGACGCATCTCTCTGTACAGAGGAATCGGACTAGTCACAATGAGCACACACTATGCACCACATACTTTAACGATGGCTGACTATTTGTAAAGTCCTAGAATCCATTAGTTTATTACTCCAAAAGGCTAGATGTCTCATCTGGTCATTGGTATATGGATAAATCTTCAGTATGCAGGTTCTAATGTCTGTGAGGTTTTGGTTGCATTGTGAGTGCAAACATGAAAAACTGAAAGCTTCTTTCTTCCATGTTTTCTATGGGAATTCAAGTAGAATGCATGGGTAAGAATACATTGGGATTGCGATTCTCAGACAGACAGTATCGTCAACTGAACTTTCTTTTCTGGGAAGCTGCACCCTGTCAGCCTGTCTCAGGTGTATGTGAACTGCAAGATCCAGTCTGGGAAGGCCGACCTGTTCATCGATTCCCACCTGCCCCTATTACAGAAATACCCAAGACTTCCTCAATCAACTCCTTTGCAAACATGGTCTTCTGGGATTTGAAGACATCACAGCCACTAACAACACAAATGAGATTCAAGATTCCTTACGCCAGCTCACTGGAGTGAGAACAGTTCCTTGGGCCTTTACATGTAGAGAAAGACTGAATAGGCAGACATGTGATCTAATCTCCCTCCAACAGCATGAGGAGATGATGACGTGGCTGAAGCAAATTGGAGCTCTGCAGGTATGAAAAGGGTGTCCGTAAATCCCGTGCTGACAGCAGACATTCAGCCATGCTGAGGACAGTGCACCTGAGAGATGACGTGCATCACAGAGGAGGAGAGTATTTTCTTATGATTGGGATTTTCTACAAATTGGTTTTATTCTATTCCTCAGTGCAAAAATCTGTTCCTGTTTGCCTCAAACCATGGGGTAGTGAAATTTAAGAGACAACAGAGGTTTGATTATTCAGTCTTCACGTGCTGACATGTCTCTACCTCTAAGTCCATGTTTCACAATCCAGTGCATCTAAATCTCCTGTGAATCAGTTACTGTTTTTCTACCATGCTGTTCTGCTGAGGTCATTTTGCAGAAGTCCACTTCCTAACGATTATTAAAACAATGAATATTGTGAAGTAGTTTATGATCTACACACAGGCCTTTCACACCCCAAGCATGTACCATCCCACATCTGCATTTGCAGCTCTCAGCCAGTGTTCTCACCCTCTCCATCCAGCAACCCACAGACGTCCACACTTGTATGAGGACGCTGTCTGAAAAACAGATGAATAGCTTTATTATAGTTGTTCTTCACTGTAGCCACATTAACACAGACGGCAGAGCATATGATGCATTCGGCTCTGTTTGTAATGCTTAATTGCCCATAAAGTCGCAAAGAGTTGTGAGTTGATTCTGTCCGAGGACCAGCAAGGTCAAATATGAAATGCAAATTTTCAGAACTCTCCTTCCAAGGCTGTTTGTGAAATAAGTTGTTTGCAAAACACTGTCCTAATAAATTTATTCCATTCTCACTTTGATATTTTGCTTTGGTGTCTTGAAGTGACGTTTAATTATCATTGAAATGCAGGTCACCTCTATGGTCTCCAGTGAGAAGGATTCATCCCTCAAAAGCATGTATCTGCAGATGCCTGAAAAAATAAATATTAAGAATATATCTTGATAAAGTTCTAGGGTAAAGAGGCAACATCCTACTGCAAAGATCCATAAAAGAAGTACACTTGACATTGACTTTGTATTATGCAGAAATTCTTCAAATATTCCCTCTATCTTAGGGGTATAAATAATCTCAGATGAATATTTGACAACCAAGAGAAGCCTTTAGAATCACTTAACCTTTTCAATAATAGTTTTGAGCAAATTGAACACTAAAAGATCACAAAGAAGAAACGGATATAATCAAAAGATACATGTGGGTCAGCTCTAACTCTCATAGTCAAGGTGACATTGGACACGCTTATTATGGTCATGGATTGCTCATGCATTGACCATTATTGTCACGGATTGACCATGACACGCTCATAATGGTCATGGATTGCTCATGGATTGACGATTATTGTGATGGATTGACGACGAAACGCACATTATGATCATGGATTGCTCATGGATTGACCATTATTGTCATGGATTGACTATTTTTGTCATGGATTGACCATTATTGTCATGAATTGACTATTTTTGTCATGGATTGACCATGACACGCTCATTATGGTCATGAATGGCTCATGGATTGACCATTATTGTCATGGATTGACCATTTTTGTCATGGATTGACCATGACACGCTCATTATGGTCATGAATTGCTCATGGATTGACCATTATTGTCATGGATTGACCATGACATGTCATTATTGTCATGGATTTCTCATGGATTGACCATTATTGTCATGGATTGACCATGACACGCACATCATGGTCATGGATTGATGATTATTGTCATGGATTGACCACGATACACTCAGTATGGTCATGGATTGCTCATGGATTGACCATTATTGTCATGGATTGACCATGACACGCTCATTATGGTCATGGATTGCTCACGGATTGACCATTAGTGTCATGGATAGCCCATTATTGTCATGGATTGACCATGACACGCTCATTTAGGTCATGGATTGCTCATGGATTGACCAGTATGTCATGGATTGACCATTACACACTCATTTTGGTCATGGATTGCTCATGGATTGAGCATCATTGTCATGGATTGACCACGACACGGTCATTATGGTCTTGGATTGCTCCTGGATTGACCATTATTGTCATGGATTGACCATGACACGCTCATTATGGTCATGAAATGCTCATGGATTGACCATTATTGTCATGGATTGACCATTATTGTCATGGATTGACCATGACACACTCATTATGGTCATGGATTGCTCACGGATTGACCAGTATTCTCATGGATTGACCTTGACACGCACATTAGGGTCATGGATTGCTCATAGATTGACCATTATTATCATGGATTGACCATGACACGATCATTATGGTCATGGATTGCTCACGGATTGACCATTAGTGTCATGGATAGACCATTATTGTCATGGATTGAACATGACACGCTCATTATGGTCATGGATTGCTCATGGATTGACCAGTATGTCATGGATTGACCATTACACACTCATTATGGTCATGGATTGCTCATGGAATGACCATCATTGTCATGGATTGACCATGACACGCTCATCATGGTCATGGATTGCTCATGGATTGACCATTAGTGTCATGGATTGACCATTACTGTCATGGATTGACCATGACACGCTCATTATGGTCATGGATTGCTCATGGATTGACCGTTATTGTCATGGATTGACCATGACACGCTCATTATGGTCATGGATTGCTCATGGATTGACAGTTATTTTCATGGATTGACCACGACACGCTCAATATGGTCATGTATTGCTCATTTATTGACCATTATTGTCTTGGATTGACCATGACACGCTCATTATGGTCATGGATTGCTCATGGATTGACCATTATTGTCTTGGATTGACCATGACATGCTCATCATGGTCACGGATTGCTCATGGATTGACCATTATTGTCTTGGATTGACCATGACACGCTCATCATGGTCATGGATTGCTCATTGACGGACCATTATTGTCATGGATTGACCATGACACGCTCATATGGTCATGGATTGCTCATGGATTGACGATTATGGTCATGGATTGACCATGACACGCTCATTGTGGTCATGGATTGCTCATTGATTGACCATTATTGTCATGGACTGACCATTTTTGTCATGGATTGACCATTATTTTCATGGATTGACCATGACGCGCTCATTATGGTCATGGATTGCTCATGGATTGACGATTATTGTCATGGATTGACCACGACACGCTCATTATGGTCATGGATAGCTCATGGATTGACCATTATGGTCATGAATTGACCATTTTTGTCATGGATTGACCATGACACGCTCATTATGGTCATTAATTGCTCATGGATTGACCATTATTGTCATGGATTGACCATGCCATGTCATTATTGTCATGGATTTCTCATGGATTGACCATTATTGTCAAGGATTGGCCATGACACGCACATCATGGTCATGGATTGCTCATGGATTGATGATTATTGTCATGGATTGACCACGATACGCACAGTATGGTCATGGATTGCTCATGGATTGACCATTATTGTCATGGATTGACCATGACAAGCTCATTATGGCCATGGATTGCTCACGGATTGACCATTAGTGTCATGGATAGACCATTATTGTCATAGATAGACCATGACATGCTCATTATGGTCATGGATTGCTCATGGATTGACCAGTATGTCATGGATTGACCATTACACACTCATTATGGTCATGGATTGCTCATGGATTGACCATCATTGTCATGGATTGACCACCACACACTCATTATGGTCTTGGATTGCTCCTGGATTGACCATTATTGTCATGGATTGACCATGACACGCTCATTATGGTCATGAATTGCTCATGGATTGACCATTATTGTCATGGATTGACCACTATTGTCATGGATTGACCATGACACACTCATTATGGTCATGGATTGCTCATGGATTGACCAGTATTCTCATGGATTGACCTTGACACGCACATTAGGGTCATGGATTGCTCATGGATTGACTATTATTTTCATGGATTTACCACGACATGCTCATTATGGTCATTGATTGCTCATGGATTGAACTTTATGTCATGGATTGACCATGACACGCTCATTATGGTCATGATTTGCTCATGGATTGACCATTATTGTCATGGATTGACCATGACATGCTCAATATTGTCATGGATTTCTCATGGATTGACCATTATTGTCATGGATTGAGCATGACACGCAAATAATGGTCATGGATTGCTCATGGATTGACCATTATTGTCATGGATTGACCATGACACGCTCATTATGGTCATGGATTGCTCATGGATTGACCATTATGGTCATGGATTGACCATTTTTGTCATGGATTGACCATGACACGCTCATTATGGTCATGAATTGCTCATGGATTGACCATTATTGTCATGGATTGACCATGACATGTCATTATTGTCATGGATTTCTCATGGATTGACCATTATTGTCATGGATTGACCATGACACGCACATCATGGTCATGGATTGCTCATGGATTGACCATTATTGTCATGGATTGACCATGACACGCTCATCATGGTCATGGATTGCTCATTGATTGACCATTATTGTCATGGATTGACCATGACAGGCTCATTATGGTCATGGATTGCTCACGGATTGACCATTAGTGTCATGGATAGACCATTATTTTCATGGATTGACCATGACACGCTCATTATGGTCATGGATTGCTCATGGATTGACCAGTATGTCATGGATTGACCATTACACACTCATTATGGTCATGGATTGCTCATGGATTGACCATCATTGTAATGGATTGACCACGACACGCTCATTATGGTCTTGGATTGCTCCTGGATTGACCATTATTGTCATGGATTGACCATGACACGCTCATTATGGTCATGGATTGCTCACGGATTGACCATTATTGTCTTGGATTGACTTTGACACGCTCATTATGGTCATGGATTGCTCATGGATTGACCATTATTGTCTTGGATTGACCTTGACACGCTCATTATGGTCATGGATTGCTCATGGATTGACCATTATGGTCATGTATTGACCATTTTTGTCATGGATTGACCATGACACGCTCATTATGGTCATGAATTGCTCATGGATTGACCATTATTGTCATGGATTGACCATGACATGTCATTATTGTCATGGATTTCTCATGGATTGACCATTATTGTCATGGATTGACCATGACACGCACATCATGGTCATGGATTGCTCATGGATTGATGATTATTGTCATGGATTGACCACGATACGCTCAGTATGGTCATGGATTGCTCATGGATTGACCATTATTGTCATGGATTGACCATGACACGCTCATTATGGTCATGGATTGCTCACGGATTGACCATTAGGGTCATGGATAGACCATTATTGTCATGGATTGACCATGACACGCTCATTATGGTCATGGATTGCTCATGGATTGACCAGTATGTCATGGATTGACCATTACACACTCATTATGGTCATGGATTTCTCATGGATTGACCATCATTGTCATGGATTGACCACGACACGCTCATTATGGTCTTGGATTGCTCCTGGATTGACCATTATTGTCATGGATTGACCATGACACGCTCATTATGGTCATGAATTGCTCATGGATTGACCATTATTGTCATGGATTGACCGTTATTGTCATGGATTGACCATGACACACTCATTATGGTCATGGATTGCTCATGGATTGACCAGTATTCTCATGGATTGACCTTGACACGCACATTAGGGTCATGGATTGCTCATGGATTGACTATTATTGTCATGGATTTACCACGACATGCTCATTATGGTCATGGATTGTACATGGATTGAACTTTATGTCATGGATTGACCATGACACGCTCATTATGGTCATGATTTGCTCATGGATTGACCATTACTGTCATGGATTGACCATGACATGCTCAATATTGTCATGGATTTCTCATGGATTGACCATTATTGTCATGGATTGAGCATGACACTCAAATAATGGTCATGGATTGCTCATGGATTGACCATTATTGTCATGGATTGACCATGACACGCACATCGTGGTCATGGTTTGCTCATTGATTGACCATTATTGTAATTGATTGACCATGACACGCTCATTATGGTCATGGATTGCTCATGGATTGACGATTATTGTCATGGATTGACCACGAAACGCTCGTTATGATCATGGATTGCTCATGGATTGACCATTATTGTCATGGATTGACTATTTTTGTCATGGATTGACCATGACACGCTCATTATGGTCATGGATTGCTCATGGACTGACGATTATTGTCATGGATTGACCATGACACGCTCATCATGGTCATGGATTGCTCATGGATTGACATTAGTGTCATGGATTGACCATTAATGTCATGGATTGACCATTACACACTCATTATGGTCATGGATTGCTCATGGATTGACCATCATTGTCATGGATTGACCACCACACGCTCATTATGGTCTTGGATTGCTCCTGGATTGACCATTATTGTCATGGATTGACCATGACACACTCATTATGGTCATGAATTGCTCATGGATTGACCATTATTGTCATGGATTGACCATTATTGTCATGGATTGACCATGACACACTCATTATGGTCATGGATTGCTCATGGATTGACCAGTATTCTCATAGATTGACCTTGACACGCACATTAGGGTCATGGATTGCTCATGGATTGACTATTATTGTCATGGATTTACCACGACATGCTCATTATGGTCATGGATTGCTCATGGATTGAACTTTATGTGATGGATTGACCATGACAGGCTCATTATGGTCATGATTTGCTCATGGGTTGACCAGTATGTCATGGATTGACCATTACACACTCATTATGGTCATGGATTGCTCATGGATTGACCATCATTGTCATGGATTGACCACCACACGCTCATTATGGTCTTGGATTGCTCCAGGATTGACCATTATTGTCATGGATTGACTTTGACACGCTCATTATGGTCATGGATTGCTCATGGATTGACCATTAGTGTCATGGATTGACCATTAATGTCATGGATTGACCATTACACACTCATTATGGTCATGGATTGCTCATGGATTGACCATCATTGTCATGGATTGACCACCACACGCTCATTATGGTCTTGGATTGCTCCTGGATTGACCATTATTGTCATGGATTGACCATGACACACTCATTATGGTCATGAATTGCTCATGGATTGACCATTATTGTCATGGATTGACCATTATTGTCATGGATTGAGCATGACACACTCATTATGGTCATGGATTGCTCATGGATTGACCAGTATTCTCATAGATTGACCTTGACACACACATTATGGTCATGGATTGCTCATGGATTGACTATTATTGTCATGGATTTACCACGACATGCTCATTATGGTCATGGATTGCTCATGGATTGAACTTTATGTGATGGATTGACCATGACAGGCTCATTATGGTCATGATTTGCTCATGGGTTGACCAGTATGTCATGGATTGACCATTACACACTCATTAAGGTCATGGATTGCTCATGGATTGACCATCATTGTCATGGATTGAGCACCACACGCTCATTATGGTCTTGGATTGCTCCAGGATTGACCATTATTGTCATGGATTGACTTTGACACGCTCATTATGGTCATGGATTGCTCATGGATTGACCATTATCGTCTTGGATTGACCTTGACACGCTCATTATGGTCATGGATTGCTCATGGATTGACAATTATTGTCATGGATTGACCATGACATGCTCATTATGGTCATGCATTGCTCATGGATTGACCATTATTATCATGGATTGACCATGACATGCTCATTATGGTCATGGATTTCTCATGGATTGACCATTATTGTCATGGATTGACCATGACACGCACATCATGGTCAAGGATTGCTCATGGATTAACCATTATTGTCATGGATTGACCATTACACGCTCATCATGGTCATGGATTGCTCATTGATTGACCATTATTGTCATTGATTGACCATGACATGCTCATTATGGTCTTGGATTGCTCCTGGATTGACCATTATTGTCATGGATTGACCATGACATGCTCATTATTGTCATGTATTGCTCATGGATTGACCATTATTGTCATGGATTGACCATGAAACTCACATAATGGTCATGGATTGCTCATGGATTGACCATCATTGTCATGGATTGACTACCACACGCTCATTATGGTCTTGGATTGCTCCTGGATTGACCATTATTGTCATGGATTGACCATGACACGCTCATTATGGTCATGAATTGCTCATGGATTGACCATTATTGTCATGGATTGACCATTATTGTCATGGATTGACCATGACACACTCATTATGGTCATGGATTGCTCATGGATTGACCAGTATTCTCATAGATTGACCTTGACACGCACATTAGGGTCATGGATTGCTCATGGATTGACTATTATTGTCATGGATTTAATACGACATGCTCATTATGGTCATGGATGGCTCATGGATTGAACTTTATGTCATGGATTGACCATGACGCGCTCATTATGGTCATAATTTGCTCATGGATTGACCAGTATGTCATGGATTGACCATTACACACCCATTATGGTCATGGATTGCTCATGGATTGACCATCATTGTCATGGATTGACCACCACACGCTCATTATGGTCTTGGATTGCTCCTGGATTGACCATTATTGTCATGGATTGACCATGACACGCTCATTATGGTCATGGATTGCTCATGGATTGACAATTATTGTCATGGATTGACCATGACATGCTCATTATGGTCAAGGATTGCTCATGGATTAACCATTATTGTCATGGATTGACCATTACACGCTCATCATGGTCATGGATTGCACATTGATTGACCATTATTGTCATTGATTGACCATGACACGCTCATTATGGTCATTGATTGCTCATGGATTGACAATTATGGTCATGGATTGACCATGACACGCTCATTTTGGTCATGGATTGCTCATGTATTGTCCATTATGGTCATGGATTGAACATGACACGCTCATTATGGTCATGGATAGCTCATGGATTGACCATTATGGTCATGAATTGACCATTTTTGTCATGGATTGACCATGACACGCTCATTATGGTCATTAATTGCTCATGGATTGACCATTATTGTCATGGATTGACCATGCCATGTCATTATTGTCATGGATTTCTCATGGATTGACCATTATTGTCAAGGATTGGCCATGACACGCACATCATGGTCATGGATTGCTCATGGATTGATGATTATTGTCATGGATTGACCACGATACGCACAGTATGGTCATGGATTGCTCATGGATTGACCATTATTGTCATGGATTGACCATGACAAGCTCATTATGGCCATGGATTGCTCACGGATTGACCATTAGTGTCATGGATAGACCATTATTGTCATAGATAGACCATGACATGCTCATTATGGTCATGGATTGCTCATGGATTGACCAGTATGTCATGGATTGACCATTACACACTCATTATGGTCATGGATTGCTCATGGATTGACCATCATTGTCATGGATTGACCACCACACACTCATTATGGTCTTGGATTGCTCCTGGATTGACCATTATTGTCATGGATTGACCATGACACGCTCATTATGGTCATGAATTGCTCATGGATTGACCATTATTGTCATGGATTGACCACTATTGTCATGGATTGACCATGACACACTCATTATGGTCATGGATTGCTCATGGATTGACCAGTATTCTCATGGATTGACCTTGACACGCACATTAGGGTCATGGATTGCTCATGGATTGACTATTATTTTCATGGATTTACCACGACATGCTCATTATGGTCATTGATTGCTCATGGATTGAACTTTATGTCATGGATTGACCATGACACGCTCATTATGGTCATGATTTGCTCATGGATTGACCATTATTGTCATGGATTGACCATGACATGCTCAATATTGTCATGGATTTCTCATGGATTGACCATTATTGTCATGGATTGAGCATGACACGCAAATAATGGTCATGGATTGCTCATGGATTGACCATTATTGTCATGGATTGACCATGACACGCTCATTATGGTCATGGATTGCTCATGGATTGACCATTATGGTCATGGATTGACCATTTTTGTCATGGATTGACCATGACACGCTCATTATGGTCATGAATTGCTCATGGATTGACCATTATTGTCATGGATTGACCATGACATGTCATTATTGTCATGGATTTCTCATGGATTGACCATTATTGTCATGGATTGACCATGACACGCACATCATGGTCATGGATTGCTCATGGATTGACCATTATTGTCATGGATTGACCATGACACGCTCATCATGGTCATGGATTGCTCATTGATTGACCATTATTGTCATGGATTGACCATGACAGGCTCATTATGGTCATGGATTGCTCACGGATTGACCATTAGTGTCATGGATAGACCATTATTGTCATGGATTGACCATGACACGCTCATTATGGTCATGGATTGCTCATGGATTGACCAGTATGTCATGGATTGACCATTACACACTCATTATGGTCATGGATTGCTCATGGATTGACCATCATTGTAATGGATTGACCACGACACGCTCATTATGGTCTTGGATTGCTCCTGGATTGACCATTATTGTCATGGATTGACCATGACACGCTCATTATGGTCATGGATTGCTCATGGATTCACCATTATTGTCTTGGATTGACTTTGACACGCTCATTATGGTCATGGATTGCTCATGGATTGACCATTATTGTCTTGGATTGACCTTGACACGCTCATTATGGTCATGGATTGCTCATGGATTGACCATTATGGTCATGGATTGACCATTTTTGTCATGGATTGACCATGACACGCTCATTATGGTCATGAATTGCTCATGGATTGACCATTATTGTCATGGATTGACCATGACATGTCATTATTGTCATGGATTTCTCATGGATTGACCATTATTGTCATGGATTGACCATGACACGCACATCATGGTCATGGATTGCTCATGGATTGATGATTATTGTCATGGATTGACCACGATACGCTCAGTATGGTCATGGATTGCTCATGGATTGACCATTATTGTCATGTATTGACCATGACACGCTCATTATGGTCATGGATTGCTCACGGATTGACCATTAGGGTCATGGATAGACCATTATTGTCATGGATTGACCATGACACGCTCATTATGGTCATGGATTGCTCATGGATTGACCAGTATGTCATGGATTGACCATTACACACTCATTATGGTCATGGATTTCTCATGGATTGACCATCATTGTCATGGATTGACCACGACACGCTCATTATGGTCTTGGATTGCTCCTGGATTGACCATTATTGTCATGGATTGACCATGACACGCTCATTATGGTCATGAATTGCTCATGGATTTACCATTATTGTCATGGATTGACCGTTATTGTCATGGATTGACCATGACACACTCATTATGGTCATGGATTGCTCATGGATTGACCAGTATTCTCATGGATTGACCTTGACACGCACATTAGGGTCATGGATTGCTCATGGATTGACTATTATTGTCATGGATTTACCACGACATGCTCATTATGGTCATGGATTGTACATGGATTGAACTTTATGTCATGGATTGACCATGACACGCTCATTATGGTCATGATTTGCTCATGGATTGACCATTACTGTCATGGATTGACCATGACATGCTCAATATTGTCATGGATTTCTCATGGATTGACCATTATTGTCATGGATTGACCTTGACACTCAAATAATGGTCATGGATTGCTCATGGATTGACCATTATTGTCATGGATTGACCATGACACGCACATCGTGGTCATGGTTTGCTCATTGATTGACCATTATTGTAATTGATTGACCATGACACGCTCATTATGGTCATGGATAGCTCATGGATTGACCATTATGGTCATGAATTGACCACGAAACGCTCGTTATGATCATGGATTGCTCATGGATTGACCATTATTGTCATGGATTGACTATTTTTGTCATGGATTGACCATGACACGCTCATTATGGTCATGGATTGCTCATGGACTGACGATTATTGTCATGGATTGACCATGACACGCTCATCATGGTCATGGATTGCTCATGGATTGACCATTAGTGTCATGGATTGACCATTAATGTCATGGATTGACCATTACACACTCATTATGGTCATGGATTGCTCATGGATTGACCATCATTGTCATGGATTGACCACCACACGCTCATTATGGTCTTGGATTGCTCCTGGATTGACCATTATTGTCATGGATTGACCATGACACACTCATTATGGTCATGAATTGCTCATGGATTGACCATTATTGTCATGGATTGACCATTATTGTCATGGATTGACCATGACACACTCATTATGGTCATGGATTGCTCATGGATTGACCAGTATTCTCATAGATTGACCTTGACACGCACATTAGGGTCATGGATTGCTCATGGATTGACTATTATTGTCATGGATTTACCACGACATGCTCATTATGGTCATGGATTGCTCATGGATTGAACTTTATGTGATGGATTGACCATGACAGGCTCATTATGGTCATGATTTGCTCATGGGTTGACCAGTATGTCATGGATTGACCATTACACACTCATTATGGTCATGGATTGCTCATGGATTGACCATCATTGTCATGGATTGACCACCACACGCTCATTATGGTCTTGGATTGCTCCAGGATTGACCATTATTGTCATGGATTGACTTTGACACGCTCATTATGGTCATGGATTGCTCATGGATTGACCATTAGTGTCATGGATTGACCATTAATGTCATGGATTGACCATTACACACTCATTATGGTCATGGATTGCTCATGGATTGACCATCATTGTCATGGATTGACCACCACACGCTCATTATGGTCTTGGATTGCTCCTGGATTGACCATTATTGTCATGGATTGACCATGACACACTCATTATGGTCATGAATTGCTCATGGATTGACCATTATTGTCATGGATTGACCATTATTGTCATGGATTGAGCATGACACACTCATTATGGTCATGGATTGCTCATGGATTGACCAGTATTCTCATAGATTGACCTTGACACACACATTATGGTCATGGATTGCTCATGGATTAACTATTATTGTCATGGATTTACCACGACATGCTCATTATGGTCATGGATTGCTCATGGATTGAACTTTATGTGATGGATTGACCATGACAGGCTCATTATGGTCATGATTTGCTCATGGGTTGACCAGTATGTCATGGATTGACCATTACACACTCATTATGGTCATGGATTGCTCATGGATTGACCATCATTGTCATGGATTGAGCACCACACGCTCATTATGGTCTTGGATTGCTCCAGGATTGACCATTATTGTCATGGATTGACTTTGACACGCTCATTATGGTCATGGATTGCTCATGGATTGACCATTATCGTCTTGGATTGACCTTGACACGCTCATTATGGTCATGGATTGCTCATGGATTGACAATTATTGTCATGGATTGACCATGACATGCTCATTATGGTCATGCATTGCTCATGGATTGACCATTATTGTCATGGATTGACCATGACATGCTCATTATTGTCATGGATTTCTCATGGATTGACCATTATTGTCATGGATTGACCATGACACGCACATCATGGTCAAGGATTGCTCATGGATTAACCATTATTGTCATGGATTGACCATTACACGCTCATCATGGTCATGGATTGCTCATTGATTGACCATTATTGTCATTGATTGACCATGACATGCTCATTATGGTCTTGGATTGCTCCAGGATTGACCATTATTGTCATGGATTGACCATGACATGCTCATTATTGTCATGTATTGCTCATGGATTGACCATTATTGTCATGGATTGACCATGAAACTCACATAATGGTCATGGATTGCTCATGGATTGACCATCATTGTCATGGATTGACTACCACACGCTCATTATGGTCTTGGATTGCTCCTGGATTGACCATTATTGTCATGGATTGACCATGACACGCTCATTATGGTCATGAATTGCTCATGGATTGACCATTATTGTCATGGATTGACCATTATTGTCATGGATTGACCATGACACACTCATTATGGTCATGGATTGCTCATGGATTGACCAGTATTCTCATAGATTGACCTTGACACGCACATTAGGGTCATGGATTGCTCATGGATTGACTATTATTGTCATGGATTTAATACGACATGCTCATTATGGTCATGGATGGCTCATGGATTGAACTTTATGTCATGGATTGACCATGACGCGCTCATTATGGTCATAATTTGCTCATGGATTGACCAGTATGTCATGGATTGACCATTACACACCCATTATGGTCATGGATTGCTCATGGATTGACCATCATTGTCATGGATTGACCACCACACGCTCATTATGGTCTTGGATTGCTCCTGGATTGACCATTATTGTCATGGATTGACCATGACACGCTCATTATGGTCATGGATTGCTCATGGATTGACAATTATTGTCATGGATTGACCATGACATGCTCATTATGGTCAAGGATTGCTCATGGATTAACCATTATTGTCATGGATTGACCATTACACGCTCATCATGGTCATGGATTGCACATTGATTGACCATTATTGTCATTGATTGACCATGACACGCTCATTATGGTCATTGATTGCTCATCGATTGACAATTATGGTCATGGATTGACCATGACACGCTCATTTTGGTCATGGATTGCTCATGTATTGTCCATTATGGTCATGGATTGAACATGACACGCTCATTATGGTCATGGATTGCTCATGGTTTGACCATTATTGTCTTGGATTGACCATGACACGCTCATTATGGTCATGGATTGCTCATGGATTGACCATTATTGTCATGGATTGACCATGATACCCTCATTATGGTGATGGATTGCTCATGGATTGACCGTTATTGTCATGGATTGACCATGACATGCTCATTATGGACATGGATTGCTCATGGATTGACAATTATTGTCATGGATTGACCATGACACGCTCATTATGTACATGGATTGATCATGGATTGACAATTATTGTCATGGATTGACCATGACACGCTCATTATAGTCATGGATTCCTCATGGATTGACGATTATTGTCATGGATTGACCACTACACGCTCATTATGGTCATGGATTGCTAATGGACTGACCATTATTGTCATGGATTGACCATTTTTGTCATGGATTGACCATTATTGTCATGGATTGATCATGACGCGCTCATTATGGTCATGGATTGCTCATGGATTGACGATTATTGTCATGGATTGACCACGAAACACTCATTATGGTCATGGATTGCTCATGGATTGACCATTATTTTCATGGATTGACCATTTTTGTCATAGATTGACCATTATTGTCATGCATTGACCATGACACGCTCATTATGGTCATGGATTGCTCATGGTTTGACGATTATTGTCATGGATTGACCACGACACGCTCAGGATGGTCATGGAATGCTCATGCATTGACCATTATTGTCATGGATTGACCATGACACGCTCATTTGGTCATGGATTGCTCATATATTGACATTAGTGTCATGGATAGACCATTATTGACATGGATTGATCATGACACGCTCATTATGGTCTTGGATTGCTCATGGATTGACCATTATGGTCATGGATTGACCATTACACGCTCATTATGGTCATGGATTGCTCATGGATTGAACATCATTGTCATGGATTGACCACGACACGCTCAATATGGTCATGGATTGCTCCTGGAATAACCATTATTGTCATGGATTGACCATGACATGCTCATTATGGTCATGGATTGCTCATGGATTGACCATTATTGTCATGGATTGACCATGACATGCTCATTATGGTCATGGATTGCTCATGGATTGACAGTTATTGTCATGGATTGACAATGACACGCTCATTATGGTCATGGATTGCTCATGGATTGACAGTTATTTTCATGGATTGACCACGACACGCTCATTTTGGTCATGGATTGCTCATGGATTGACCATTATTGTCTTGGATTGACCACGACACGCTCATTATGGTCATGGATTGCTCATGGATTGACCATTATTGTCTTGGATTGACCTTGACACGCTCATCATGGTCACGGATTGCTCATGGATTGACCATTATTGTCATGGATTGACCTTGACGCGCTCATTATGGTCATGGATTGCTCATGGATTGACAATTATTGTCTTGGATTGACCTTGACACGCTCATTATGGTCATGGATTGCTCATGGATTGACCATTATTGTCATGGATTGACCATGACATGCTCATTATGGTCATGGATTGCTCATGGATTGACCATTATTGTCATGGATTGACCATGACATGCTCATTATTGTCATGGATTTCTCATGGATTGACCATTATTGTCATGGACTGACCATGACACGCTCATCATGGTATGGATTGCTCATTGACTGACCATTATTGTCATGGATTGACCATGACACGCTCATTATGGTCATGGATTGCTCATGGATTGACCATTATGGTCATGGATTGACCATGACACGCTCATTATTGTCATGGATTGCTGATGGATTGACCATTATGGTCATGGATTGACCATGACACGCTCATTATGTTCATGGATTGCTCATTGATTGACCATTATTGTCATGGATTGACCATTTTTGTCATGGATTGACCATTATTTTCATGGATTGACCATGACGCGCTCATTATGGTCATGGATTGCTCATGGATTGACCATTATTGGCATGGATTGACCATCACACGCTCATTATGGTCATGAATTGCTCATGGTTTGACCATTATTGTCATGGATTGACCATTATTGTCATGGATTGACCATGATACGCTCATTATGGTCATGGATTGCTCATGGATTGACCGTTATTGTCATGGATTGACCATGACACGCCATTATTGACATGGATTGCTCATGGATTGTCAATTATTGTCATGGATTGACCATGACACGCTCATTATGTACATGGATTGCTCATGGATTGACCATTATTTTCATGGATTTACCATGACACGCTCATTATGGTCATGGATTCCTCATGGATTGACGATTATTGTCATGGATTGACCACTACAAGCTCATTATGGTCATGGATTGCTCATGGATTGACCATTATTGTCATGGATTGACCATTTTTGTCATGGGTTGACCATTATTGTCATGGATTTACCATGACGCGTTCATTACTGTCATGGATTGCTCATGGATTGACGATTATTGTCATGGATTGACCACGACACGCTCATTATGGTCATGGATTGCTCATGGATTGACAATTATTGTCATGGATTGATCATGACACGCTCATTATGGTCATGAATTGCTCATGGATTGACCATTATTGTCATGCTTTGACCATTATTGTCATGGAATGACCATGACACGCTTATTACGGTCATGGATTGCTCATGGATTGACCAGTATTGTCGTGGATTGTCCTTGACACGCTCATTATGGTCATGGATTGCTCATGGATTGACCATTATTGTCATGGATTGACCACGACACGCTCATTATGGTCATGGATTGCTCATGGATTGACCATTATTGTCATGGATTGACCACGACACGGTCATTATTGTCATGGATTGCTCATGGATTGACATTATTGTCATGGATTGACCATGACACACTCATTATGGTCATGGATTGCTCATGGATTGACCGTTATTGTCATGGATTGACCACGAAACGCTCATCATGGTCATGGATTGCTCATGGATTGACCGTTATTGTCATGTATTGACCATGACACGATCATTATGGTCATGGATTGCTCATGGATTGACCATTATTGTCATGGTTTGACCACGACACACTCATCATGGTTTTGGATTGCTCATGGATTGACCGTTATTGTCATGGATTGACCACGAAACGCTCATCATGGTCATGGATTGCTCATGGATTGACCGTTATTGTCATGTATTGACCATGACACGATCATTATGGTCATGGAATGCTCATGGATTGACCATTATTGTCATGGATTGACCATGACACGCTCATTATGGTCATGGATTGCTCTCATAAGTCTTTGCAGAAGGTTGTTCCTACTGCTTCACTTTCAGCTCCAGGAAGTCCAAGCTACTAGAGCTGATCAGGTTCCCTTAGAATGCACTTGAAATCCACATACGCTGAGGAACTTTTGATGTGCTTTAGCTCTATTGTCAGGTTTTTTTAAGCCACTACCAAATAGCAAGATGTCATTTTTACTCCCTTCTCAATACCTCTAAATCTGCCCTAGCTCAATTGCTAGTTGACATTAGTCATAGCTCAGCACCCCAAATATGCTCTCATCTTACTATGTTTCTAACACCCTGCCTGCTACACCAATGGCCACTCCATACTAGATCGCACACGACTGGGAGCTCTTACTCCATCTGAAGTATTAAATCCTTTCTCCACCCTTGTATCTTCTAGCTCTCCTGCAGGAATACTAGATATCCACACAACTGGTTGGCCAAGAGCATCTGTATTGAACTCTACAAACTCAATTTGGAAACAGGACCTTCAGTGTTCGCAGGAAGATTCCCGATCTAAGAATCAAAACAAGACCATAGAATACTCAATCCACGTCTCTGTATTTTGGGAGGGAGATTGAGCATTTAGAATTTCATATATGTATAATTATAATATATGTGTAATATTAATTATACCAGGATAAAAGGATCCAAGAGAGTGGAAATGGATATCATTAAAGGCAAAAGAAAAAAAAACCTAGTACAGCAAACAATGTGGACTCTTTCCAGCCATCTGAATTTTTACTTGAACTTCTTGCGACCACTTCTTGATCGCTGCATGTAGAAAAGAATAAAAAGAAAAAGAAAACAAAATAAATTTTAAAAAATCACCAAAATGAAACAAAAAGCAAAAGCAAAAGCGAATCAACCCCGTTCCTAAAAGAAGAGGACCGAGTGAAGATTGCTTGAGGTCTTCATTTCTCACTACAACTACAAGCCACCAATAGCTTTCAACGCAAAAATTATTCATTATTTTATTTGAAACTTCTTTGTGGGTCAAAGAAACAAGGTTTATACGCTGCAACAACAGGAAACAGAAACAAATCATAGTGTAGAGCTCACCACTGGAGGGAGATAGAGCAGTTAGAATTTCAGAGTTGAAATTCAAAGAATTTATATATATATACATTATACATATGTATATATATGCATATATATGTATGTATGTATATATATATATATATATATATATATATATATATATTATTAATTATGCCAGGATAAAAGGATCCAAGAAAGTCACTATGGTGACTGTGGGCAATGCAGTGAATACTGGTGATTGACAACGGGTCTTGTGGTTTTCTATACGCTGGCAATATCTATGACTCTGAAATGAGTTAGAGTCATCACCAAATCATCACTAAGTGAACTGCCCCTTTTCTGTGGAGCACGAGATCTGGCAAACGGTTGACTGACTATGATTTGTATTTTGGACCCGGCGTCTGTGGTAAAGCTAAGGCTTCTGATGGAAAATCCTCCACCAAAACACTGGATGGTCAATGGTGCTGCCAGCTAAAAACCATGTCCTGAGTCTACCCTGCCATCTCCAGAAGAGGATTCAAAATGTCAAACTTCACACTATTTTATTTTTGGCTTTGTCTTGTTGTCACTTTTTATTTTACATAAAGTGTGATTTCTGGCATAATTCCTTCTAATTTCGTCCTCACATAGAACTTCAGTTTTGACCTCAAATTCCGTTCATGAAGGGGTCCTCTTGTCTTTTGTTGGCTAAGTTTTCTATTTTCCTTTCATGGCTTCCTGGGATTGTTTATTGCGGCTGCTGAATGATGCATTATTGAGCAGCTGACTCCATCAGAATGGCTTGAGGGCATCAGTATTTTGCATTTTCTGGATGGCTAGTTGATGTCTGGGGACTTAGCGCACTGTGGATGGTACCAGCACTAGTAAGCTGAGGAGGTTATAGAGAAAAGGGAGCTGACAGATTAGTAAGCAGAATCCTCTTTATTTTCATGCTTCTGCCTTGCGTCCTTTTCTTGGATTCCATTGATTATGAAATGTAACTTGTGAGGTGAAAAAACCTTCAATTTCCCACCTTGGCATTTTTATGTTTACTATAACATAGTAGTACTACCTGGAACATTTGGCATTTTCTTGAGATCCGGTCCGATAGTCCATCCTCCTGCTGGTATGTGACCTCACCTTTTAAATCAATAAATAAATCCTGGACGCTCCAATCCTTTGAAATATTCACTCTGCCAACAACATCACACTGCGTGTGTAACTCTTACATGTTTTAATCTCATGATACTCTTCCTCCCTCTTTGTTTCTCTTTAAAACTATCTCCCTAAACATGCTAAAACTTTGTACTTTAAAGTTGTCCTCTGCCCCATAATAGAATAATTATAGTCAAAATCTTGAGTTTCATAAAACTGGGTGATTTATTGTAGTAAAATTTTCTAATCAATATTTATTGCCTTAGCTTTATTAATTAATCAAAAATTGACATTATTATATTATCTACTTATCCTTAAAACTATAAAAGCTTTGATTTATTCAAGTCTTTAAGGTTCTTCACAACATCAGCTGGAACGTTCTTATATATATTCTGGATGGATCATGGTTACTTCATATGTCTTCTAACTAATTGTATGCTTTATAACTATGCTAATCCAGGGTGTTTTGTTATGTATTTTAAGAGTGTTTCAAGTATAATATTTCCCTGATTTCTCTCCCGTGGTTTGAAATTGGAAAACAGGAAAGATAACGTGTTTTGAGTGTTCACTTTGAATTCTACTATTTTATGAATGTATTTTCAGCTTTAAGAAACTTAATTATTTAGAGAATAATTGACTCTATTCAGGACCACTTCTAGCTAATTCATAGTGGTCTTTGCATTTTAAATATTTTTGTACATAATATTTTATTTTATATTTTCAGATTATTGTGAGGGGAATTTTACCCATATTTTCTCACAGTATGGTTTGGATTGGCATAAAGGAAGGCTCAGGAATTATGTGTGTTCGTATCATATTCTGCTTTTATGACCGTATTTTTCAGTCTTAAGAGACTGATACATTTTTAGAGTTTTTAAAATGGTATCATGACATCTGCAAACGAGACCATTTTATTTCTTCATTTTTCATTTGTGTTCCCTGGATCTTCTTTAGTTGTCATATTGCTCTAGCTAAAATTACAAATACTGTAATACATAGGTATGAAAACAGTGTATATATATACATTTACATACATATATATGTTAATTGTGTCAATATACACATACATGCATATACACATACACACATATATAAAGATATATAAATATGTCCTTATGTAACCATTCATATATATATATATATATATATATATATATATATATTCATACAAATATACCTACATGCTTTTTCAAAGTAAAAACCTTGCTTTTAAAGGAATTAGCCTAGGCATGACGTATATGGTTTAGCCAAAGAAGAGAAAAATGAAGTTATTGCTAAATGTCTCTGTCTGAGTACTCATTTTTGCTTGTTTAACATGGTGATTGTTTTAGCGATCTGACTTCTATGTACTTGGGGATTGATAGGATGTCCTTTGGTTCTCTAATTCACTCATACACTTACTCCAAAAATAAGTGATTCCTTATTATGTTTCCAGTACCTGTCTAGGGAATAGACTTATAAAAATAAATTTGTAGTTTCTGCTTTCTTTCAAGGGCTTCACCAACTAGTGAGGATATAATCAAGTATCATTATTTATTAAGTATATAATCAGCACAAATTTTTTTCTTCCTATTATATCATTTTTCTCCTCCAAAAATTCATTTAGTTATCAGTACATTACTTTTTATTAATACAAAAAACAACAGTGTGAAAAGGTCCTCTTTAAAATATGATATAATGGAGTTAAAGTTCAAGTTCACATAATATATTGCTCCAAGTCATTTTTAAAAATGTATTATACTTGCTGCCTTGAGTCACCAAGTTCAATAAATTGTAACAATTTTGTTAGTAAAATATAAAACAAAATAAAATCTAAGGAAAATATATCAATAAGATGCAATTACAAATTGTTTTTCCACTTGCATATTCCCTTCTATATCTTTACATTTAACCTAGAACTAGAGGGTTGGGGATTTAGCTCAGTGGTTAGAGCGCTTGCCTAGGAGGCACGAGGCCCTGGATTCGGTCCCCAGCTCCGAAAAAAAAATTGGGGGTTGGGAATGTAGCTCAGTTGTTAGAGCGCTTGCCTAGTAAGCGCGAGGCCCAGGTTCGGTCCCCTCCGAAAAAAAAAATTGGGCATTGGGAATGTAGCTCAGTGGTTAGAGCGCTTGCCTAGGAAGGGCGAGGCCCTGGATCGGTCCCCAGCTCCGAAAAAAAAATTGGGGGTTAGGAATGTAGCTCAGTGGTTAGAGCGCTTGCCTAGGAGGTGCGAGACCCTGGCTTCGGTCCCCAGCTCCGAAAAAAAAAATTGGGCGTTGGGGATGTAGCTCAGTGGTGAGAGCACTTGCCTAGGAGGCGCGAGGCCTTGGCTTCGGTCCCCAGCACCAAAAAAGAAACCAAAAATATAAATAAATAAATAAATATATAAATAAATAAATAAAAATTTTATAAAAAAAGGGCAATAAGGGAAAAAAGTCAAGTAACGTATAAAGTCAGACGAATGAGAACTACACAAAGTTTCTCACCAGATACTATGAAAGTCAGAAGATCCTGGAAAGATATTCTCTAGAACGTAAGAGAACACGAAAGCCTCTCCCATCTACTATAGCCAGGAAAATTCTCAATTAACACATATGGAGTAACGAAGACATTCCATGACAGAACCAAATTTATACGGTATCTTTCTACAAATCCAGCCCTACGAAGGACAATTGGTAGAAAACAAAACAAGGAGGGAAACTACACCCTAGAAAAAGCAGCAAACTAATCCTGTAATGAAACCAAAAGAAAAGAGACACACAAACATGATTCTACCTCTAACAACAAAAATAAAATAAGCAACAAAATCTTTTCCTTAAAATATCATAAAAACAATAGTGTCAATTCCCCACAGAAAGACGTAGAGTAACTGAATGGATTCAACGACACTGGAACTAATCCTGGTGTCAACGTCCCTGGATCTAATCAAGGTGTCAACGTCACTGGATCTAATCTTGCTGTCAGCGTCCCTGGATCTAATCCTGGTGTCAGGTCCCTGGATCTAATCATGGTGTCAACGTCCCTGGATCTAATCCTGGTGTCAACGTCACTGGACCTAATACTTGTGTCAATGTCCCTGGATCTAATCCTTGTGTCAATGTCCCTGGATCTAATCCTTGTGTCAGTGTCCCTGGATCTAATCCTGGTGTCAAAGTCCCAGGATCTAATCTTGGAGTCAACGTCCCTGGATCTAATCCTGGTGTCAACGTCCCTGGATCTAATCCTGCTGTCATGGTCCCTGGATAGAATCCTGGTGTCAGCTTCACTGGATCTAATCCTGGTGTCAACGTCCCTGGATCTAATCCTGGTGTCAGCATCACTCATTCTAATCCAGGTGTCAACATCCCTGGATCTAATACTGGTATCAACGTCCCTTGATCTAATCCTGGTTTCAGCATCACTGGATCTAATCCTGGTGTCAACGTCCCTGGATCTAATCCTGGTGTCAACGTCCCTGGATCTAATCCTGGTGTCAGCGTCACTGGATCTAATTCTGGTGTCAGCGTCACTGGATCTAATCATGGAGTCAACGTCACTGGAAATAATCCTGGTGTCAGCGTCACTGGATATAATCCTGGTGTCAACTTCAATGGATCTAATCCTGGTGTCAACGTCCCTGGATCTAA
>NC_141555.1:59306142-59326142 GCF_021556685.1 Rattus norvegicus | reverse complement strand
TATTTTCTTTCTCAGCCTGTTCATTGATACATTGAGGAGAGGAAGGCTCCTGGTATATTTGAGTTAATTTTATACCCTGACATTTTTCTGAAGTTGTTTATCAGGTTAAGAAGTTCTCTGGTGTAACTTTTGGGATCACTTAAGTATACTATCAAAACATGTGCAAATAGTGATATTTTGATTTCTTCCCTGTCAATTTGTATCCCTTTGTCTTCCATTTGCTCTCTGACTGCTTCAGCTATGACATGGAGAACTGCATTGAATAACTAGGGAGAGGGTGGTCTGCCTAGTCTAGTCCCTGATTTTAGTGAGATTGCTTCAAGTTTCTCTCCATTTAGTTTGATCTTAGCTAGAGGTGTGCTGTATATTTCTGTCACTATGTTGAGATATGGGCCTTCAATTCCTGATCTTTCCATGACTTTTTTCCTGAATCGTTGCTGAATTTTGTCAAATGCTTTCTCCGCATCTAATGAAATGATCATGTGTCCTCACTTTGAGTTTGTTACAAGTTGGATCACATTAATTGTATGTCTAAGTGGGCAATTATATCTAATCACTGGATCAAAGATTATTGTATTGTGTATTCTTTATGTGAGGGTTTGTGTATAGGAAAGTGTGGTCGACACGAAACATTGGGTATCCGACGAGTGGGTATGTGTTTCTGCCAATATATCTAGCAGAGAAATTCAGACACTTCAGTGCCAGAGTTAGCAGGGTAAAAGACAACTTTACTTTTTTATTTTTATATTTTTACAACGACACATTCACTTCTGTATTTGATATGCTCTAGCTGTGTCTCTCAGGAAATATCTATATCCTTGTTCCTGGCAGAATGCACTTCTTAGCTTCATCAATCTTATATAGTTTTGGTGAGTGATGTGTGAATGTGTGTGTGTGTGTATATATATATATATATATATATATATATATATATATATATATATATATATATATACATGGGTGGCTCCTACAGTTATGAGGATAGGTGGAATTTTCACATGGTTCCTGTGAAAGAAGTCAAGAATGGAGAATCAACAAATGACAATGCAAAGATTCCCTCCTGTTCTTATGAACATACTGAAGTTGAGGTTTCACTACACCTCAACTTCCTGCACCTCAACCATTCCTCTCCCTGCCCTTCCTCCTGCATCGTATTATTCCCCTAGAAAGAATCATGGTAAAACACCCAAAACCCTCATGTCTGGCCCTGGGAACACAGTGCGGTAGATAATACAGAACTGATATCAAATTGGACTAGAGAACTGAATTCTATAGTCCATGTTGTCCTTTGGTTTACTGATGACTGGCAATTTGTACCTAAAATAAGTACTTGGGACTGTATCTTTTGAAGTAGGTACAGAATATTTACACTCTTATTTTCACTCCATGGCTGGGCCACATTTGTTGCCAAAATCATTGCAGAAAATGAAATTGGAAAACAGAATTTTTGAGTATTCATTCAGCAAGATTTACCATGTCCTGTACCGAGAAATTTAAAATGAGAAAATGAAATACAACATTCATTCAATTTAAGGTCTGAAGGGAAAATACTGGCCTTTGGGAAACAGAGAAAATCTAGAAAATTGAACTCTATTTCACGAAATGTACCACAGAGTAAAATTATTATCCAGAAGAATCTCCTCCACTCCATGTTACAATATCTTTTCTACCCATTCCAAACTCTTGACTACATTTTTCAATTCAAAGCATGTAACCACTAATGAAGCAAATTAAAGTCTGTAACTTTAGAGAGATAGAGTGTGTATCACAGGAGACACACCTGGAAAGTGCATCCTTGAATCTGGTCAATGTAAGGAAAGCTGTTTAGCTGGTAGGCCATGGCACGTCTCAGTGACATCATCCTTAAGCCCTCTCTGAAAAATCTCATGTAACCCGGAGATTACTAGCTTCTTCTGTGATGTCACAAGTGTTGTTGTGACTGCAAATGCCCCTCAGATATTCCTTCTGTACCTCTAAGGTTTACTAATTGGCATCTAATTCAGTGTAAACAGACATTTGGGGGAGAGAACAAAGAGGATTAAGAGAGCAGAGATGGGGATAAAGAAGCTGCCCTCCTGTCTTGGTATAAAAAATGGAAGAAATACGTGGTCCTTGGGAAAGCTCAGTGAGTCCTTGGTAGGGTTGAGTGGTATCGCTGAACAGATAGCACAGAACTGAGCCTTCCATATATGGGAAGCAGGAGCTGGGAGCCTCTCAGAAGCATCTGGACTTCCCCGTTCTTATACTTTCTGGATGTCAGAGAGTTAATATCATTCATTTCTTCATTCCAAAAGCCAAGTGTTGGGAAGGGCACAGTTGTTTTCCTGAGAGCACATGGCCTTTATTCTTTTTGTCAAGAAAATGGACCTAAAGGGGACAGGAAGGACAAGTATTGGATCCCTAGCTCTGAGTAAACTCCTCCATGCTTTGGATATCTATAATGCCGTTTGTGTCTGACACTGATATTATGGAGAGAGAAGTGCTTCTAATTGAGATATCACCCTCTCACTCTTTTAACTATTATTTCTCTGACTACCATTCCCTGAGAGTGACTCATTGGAATTCTGAGCCAATAGCTGTGATTAGCTGGTAGTTTTCTTTTCTTTTATTTCTTATATTTTTTCATTTATTTACAAATTGTATTTATTTTTTAAAAATGTACATTTATATATGTACATTTAAAATATTGTTTCCTTTAAGAATTTCCTAACATAATATCCCTAACAGGTCCCTCTCCAATTCTTCTATATCCCCCACCCTTACTTTCCCTTCACATTCCCTTTAAAAGCAACTCAAACCAAGAGAGGACCAAGGACTTCTCCTTCCATTGGTGCCCAACAAGGCCATCCTCTACTACATATGCAGTTGGAGCCATAGGTATTTCCATTTTCCATCTTTGAATATTGGTCGCGTACCAGAAAGCTCTGTTTCATTGGCATTGTTCTTATGGGTTGAAAGTGTTTTCACCTCTTGTTATCCTTTCTCAGAATCTACCAACAGGAAGTCCATTTCCAGTTTACTTTTTAGTTTACTTTTTAGTTTGACATGCTCTAGCTGTGTCTCTCAGGAAATATCTATATCCGTTTCCTGGCAGAATACATTTCTTAGCTTCATCAATCTTATCCAGTTTTGGTGGTTGAACATATAAACATATATATATTTAAAAATATATATATATACATATATATATATACGTATATATAAAAGTGTATATATATATACACTTTTGATCCTTCCTACACCTATTAGGTTATGTAGAATGTTTACATTGATTCTGTGCAACTAGGTCAAGAATGTAGAATTTACAAATGACAATATCCAATAGATTCCCTCCTCTACTTATGAAGGTATTGAAATTGAGGTTTCACTGTTCCTCAAGCCTTTTTTTTTGCCCTGCCCATCCTCCTGCTTCTTATATTTGGCCTTAAGAAAGAATCATGGTAAAACATATAAAGCCTATCAAGTCTGGCCATGGGAACACAGGAAGTAGCCATATCTGGATTTCCCTCCTTCTAGTGGTTCCTGTAAGTCAGAGAGTTTATATCATTAATATCTTCATCCTAAAAGCCAGGTGTTGGGAAAGACACTATTCTTTTCCTTAGAGCTGATGGCTCTTATTTTTTTGCCCAGGTCCTAAGGAAGAAGTGAAAGAAAAGTATTGTGTCCTCAGCTCAGAGTAAACTCCTCAATTATTTGGATACCTATAGTGCAGTTTGTGTCTGATACTGGTATTTGGGAGAGTGACGTAATTCTAGTTCATCATATCAGTCTTTCCACTAGTATTACTCTGACTCCCATTGCCTGATAGTTACCCTTTAGATTTCTCATTCAATATGTCTGATTAGCTGGCAGTTTTCTTATTTTTAACTTATTAATTTTTTTTTATTTTTTAGCAATTTTTTTTGCTTTTTTAATTTGATTTATCCATATTTACATTTCATATATTTTGCCTTTTCTCTGTTTCCTGTCCATAAGATCGCTATCTGGTCTCCCTACACTTCTTGTATAATAGCCCTTACTGTCTTTTACATTCCCTTCAATTGGTAATAAAATCTAGTTTACACCAAGGTCATCTCCTTCTATAGGTGCCCAACAAGGCCATTCTCTGCTACATATGCAGTTGGAGCCATAGGTTTACAATGTAAAATCTTTGAATATTTGTATAGGACCAAAAACTCTGGTTTGCTTCTTATCAGATTGAAAGCTCCTTCAGCTCTTGTATTCCTTTCACAAAATCTACCAACAAGAGGTCTGTTTTCAGTACACTGCTTTGCCACTACCATTCACTTCTGTATTTGACATGCTCTAGCTGTGTCTCTCAGGAAAGAAATATATACGTTTCTTCTAATCATGCAATTCCAAGGTTCATCAATCTTATCTAGTTTTGGTAGCTGATTATCTATCTATCTATCTATCTATCTATCTATCTATCTATCTATCTATCTATCTATCGCTATCTCTCTGTATATATATATATATATATATATATATATATATATATATATATATATATATATATATCCTACAGCTATGAGGTTATTTGGAATTTTAACAAGGATTCTGGGAAACATGTTCAAGAAAGTAGAATCCACAAATGGCAGTGCCACATAGACTCTCTCCTGTTCTTATGCACCTAATGAAGCTGATGTTTCACTGGACCTCAAGCCATTCCTCATCCTGCACATCCTCCTGAAACTTATGTTTGGCCTGAAGAAAGAATCATGATAAAACATCCAATACCCTCAAGTTTCTTCCTGGGAACACATTAAGGTAGATAATGCAGAACTGATATCAAATGGGGCTAGAGAAATGAATTCTATAGTCCATATTTATCTTTGCTTTATGGATGTCTGGTAATTTTGGGATAAAATAAGGATTTGGGACTTTATCATTTCGAGTATGTTCACAATATGAACACTGTTATACTCATTCTATAGCCTGGCCACTTTTGTTACCAAAATCATTGCAGAAAATGGAATTGAAAACAGAATTTTTGAGTACACATTCAGCAATATTTATTAAGTCCCATATCGAGGAATGTACAATAAGAAAGTGAAGTACAATATTCATTCCATTGAAGGTCTGTAGGGAAAATACTGGCCTTTGGGAAACTGAGAAAAACTCCAAAATTGAACTATATTTCATGAAGTTTCCCTGGTAATAAAATTAATATCCAGAAGAATCTCTTCCACTCCATGTTACAAGATCTTTTCTACCCATTCCAAGCCCTTGACTAACTTTCTCCATTCAGAGCATGTAAAAACTAATAAAGGAAAGAGAAGTCTCTAGCTTTAGAGAGATTGAGTACACAAAGGTTTCACTGTATCACAGGACACATACCAGGAAAGAGCACCCTCAAATCTGGTCAAAATATAAGGAAAGTTGCTTAGCAGGTAGGCCACAGTAGTTCTCAGTGACGTCATCATCAGGCCCTTTCTGAAAAATCTCTTATAACCTTGAGAGCTTTATCTCCGTGATGTCCCAAGTGTTGTTATGACTGCATCTGCCTCTCACGTATTCCTTCAATACCTCTAAGGTCTAGTAATTGGCATATAATTCAGAGTAAACAGCAATTTGGGAGTGAGAACAATGAGGATGAAGAGATCAGAAAAGGGGAGAAGGAAGATGCCCTTCTGTCTTGGTCTAAAAAAAGGAAGAAATATGTGTTCTTGGGAAAGCTCACTGACTCCTTGGTAGGGTTGAGTGGTATTGCTCAACAGAAAGCCTTGATCTGAGCCTTCCACATATGGGAATCAGGAGCTGGGAGCCTCTCAGAAGGATCTGGACTTCTCTGTTCTTATGGATCCTGGAAATCAGAGAGCTTATACCATTCATTTCTTTATTCCAAAAGCTAAGTGGTAGAAGAAGGAGATACTTGAGCATCTTTGGACAATATGGAATATCCAGCATGCCCTTGTAAGGTTTGGCAACTTTCCACAAAGCCTTCGTCATTTTTGGAAGATTCCAAGGCCCTTTGTACAGATGGAGAAGGGGTGGGCCTCACCTGAGGAGTAGTTGTAGCTTTTCATGTCTCTTTGGCAGCAGAAGATGGCACAAGATCCCTTTTGGCAGAAGGGAAAATGTTGAAACTGTCTTCCTTATAGGAGAAATTTCTCAAGACTCCATCAGGAGGATCAAATCTGAACCCTGTGTTTCTAGAAACTGGATGCCTGTAGTCCACTTTGGTAGAGGGAGAATGTCGACTATTTCTCCCCAGAGTGGAGATGTGAAATAAATCTACTTGGGTAGATGGGTATAGTTGTAAAGCATGCTGTTCAGATACAGTAGATCCTAAGACATCCTTCTCAGATGAGGAAGGTCTTAATGTACCGTGTATATGTGTAGAAATCCTGACTGTGACGTCAGAAACGGGAGTAGGTATTAGAGCTACCTCTGAAGATGTGACCTCTCCTAGAGCATCATGGACTTATGTGAGAGGTCTGGGAGCCTCATGAGCAGATAAGGATGTTTCTAGACATCGTTGTGTAATTGTGGAAGTTCCAAGAAAAATTTATTCTGCTGGAGAAATTGAAACAGACTTTCGTATAGAAGTGTCAGGTTCCGTAGCCTGCTTGATAGGCAAAACGGCTTCCAAGGCCCCTTCAGGAGATAAGGCAAAATCCAGAGCCTTTGAGGTATTTGGCAGACGTTCTGGGTCTGCTTCTGGGTACACAGAACGACTGGAAACCCTTTGTGCATATTTGGAAGGGTGTGTAGCATCTTCTGTATTTGGGGAAGATGGCTGATCTTGAGGAGATAAGGAAGTTCCCATAGTCTCCTGTGAAGTTTGCGGAGGTCGTATGCATTCTTTTGCACAAATGGAATCTAAGGAATCCCTTTCCTCAGATGTCGAGGATGCTACAGACACTGGTGTTTGCATACCATGTTCTACCACTCCTTTTTCAAATATGGACCCACAATTTTCTCTACAGATGGAATATGACCAAGAGTATCTTTTGTATATGTGTAACATCACAAGCTGTTTCTAAAGATGTGGCTGTTGGAAGAACGTCTTTTTTTTTTTTTTTAATTAACTTGAGTATTTCTTATATACATTTCGAGTGTTATTCCCTTTCCCGGTTTCCGGGCAAACATCCCCCTCCCCCCTCCCCTTCCTTATGGGTGTTCCCCTCTCAACCCTCCCCCCATTGCCACCCTCCCCCCTCCCCTTCCTTATGGGTGTTCCCCTCTCAACCCTCCCCCCATTGCCACCCTCCCCCCATAGACTAGTTCACTGGGGGTTCAGTCTTAGCAGGACCCAGGGCTTCCCCTTCCACTGGTGCTCTTACTCGGATATTCATTGCTACCTGTGGGGTCAGAGTCCAGGGTCAGTCCATGTATAGTCTTTAGGTAGTGGCTTAGTCCCTGGAAGCTCTGGTTGCTTAGCATTGTTGTACTTTTGGGGTCTCGAGCCCCTTCAAGCGGAAGAACGTCTTTAGTAGATGTTTCTCGTCCAACAGTCTCTTTATGAGCTAGAGTACTACTCAGGGAATCCTGCTTAGTTTTTGGAAATTCTAGCATCTCTGATGTACATGTGGAAAATTTTGGAGCCTCTCCTTACAGGACAGAATGACCTAGAGTCCCCTGAGGAGGTAGGCAATGTTTTACCTTCTCTGCACATTGTATATATATGGAGTTTACATGGCTCATTGACTGTGTGTTGTGATAAACTTGGCTCTTTTGGGCCTGAGGACAAGTCAGGGGGGTCCTTTTCAGTGGTAGATGATATTTGAATAATTCTCTGTTTTATAGGGACACTGGAAGCACTGGGGGAGATGGTGAGGGTAGTAGATCACATTTTTTATGTCCAGAAGGCACAAGAGTCCCTTGGGTGGACTCAGAAATTTCTACCACATCTTGGATGGGTGGGGTACTCTCAGGAACCCTTTCTGAATCTGGCAATGGTCCTTGATCTAGTGATTTTGTTATTTGGATACTTTCTCTGTGCCCTTTTGTTATTCTAGCTCAGGTTTATCTATCATGTTGATTTACCCTTGGATCCAGCTCCTAGTTTCATTGATTATTTGGAGAGGTCTTTTTGTTTCTACTTAGTTGATTTCAGACCTGAGTTTGATTATTTCCTGCCTTCTGCTCCTCTTTGGTGTATCTGCTTCTTTTTGTTTTTGATCTTTATATTTGTTGTCAAGCTGCTAATGTATGCTTTCTCCAGTTTCACTTTGGATATTCTTAGAGCTTTGAGTTTTCCTCTTAGCTCTCCTTTCATTGTGTCCCATAAGTTTGTTTGTTGTACCTTACATTTCCTAAAATTTTAAATTTTTTTAAGTTTTAATTTTTTTCTTCAGTTCTTCCTCTACCAAGTTGTCACTGAGTAAAATATTGTTCGACGTCCATGTGTATTTGGGCTTTCTGACATTTTTGTTGTTATTGAAGTCCAGCCTTAGGTCATGGTCTGTGAGAAAATGCATGGGATTATTTCACTCTTTTGTATCTGGTGATGCCTCTTTTATGACCAACATTATGATCAGTTTTTGAGAATGTGCCATGAGTTCCGGAGAATAAGGTATATTCTTTTGTTCAAGAATGAAATATTCTATAGATATGCTTAAATCCATTGGGTTCAAAATCCGTTAATTTCTCTGTGTCTCCCTTTTCCCATTCCATGATCTGGCCATTGCTGAGTGCGGGTTGTTGAAGTCTCCCACGACTATTTCATTAGCGTGAGCTTTAGTACAGTTTCCTTTATAAATTTAGGTGCCCTTAGATGTAGCATATATATATATATATATATATATATGTATATATATATATATATATATTCAGGATAGAGAATTGACCCTGGTGAAATTTTTTTGTTTGATGAAGAGTCCTTTGTAATCTTTTTTTTTTGATAACTTTTGGTTGAATTAGATACTGGAATGTATGCTCCAGGATGTTTCTATAGACCATTTTCTTGGAAAATTGTTTTCCAGCCTTTGATTCTGAGATACGTTGTTTGTTACTCAGCTGTGTTTCCTTTGTGCAACAAAATTCTAGTTCTTCTTTATGTATGCAGTCTGTTAGTCTCTGTCTTTTTTATTGGTGAATTTAGCATTGATGCTAAGAGGTATTAAGGAATAATTATTATGGTTTTCTGTTGTTATTTTTTGGTAGAGGTGTAATTATGTTTGTGTGACTTTCTTCTATTGGGTTTGTTGAAAGTGGATTATTTTCTTGCTTTCTATAGGGTGTAATTTCCCTCCTTTTGTTGGAATTTCCCATCTATTATCTTTTGTATGGCAGGATTTGTGAAAATATAGTGTGTAAATGTAGTTTATCAAAAAATATCTTGGTATCTCCAGCTGGGTTAATTGAAAGTTTGCAAGGGATAGTAGCCTGGCTGGCATTTATTTTCTCTTAGTGTTTTATAAAATCCACTCTGGATCTGACTTTCATAGTCTCTGGTGAGAAGTCTGGTGTAATACTTATAGGTATGCCTATATATGTTACCTGACTTTTTCGCTTACTGCCTTTAATATTCTTTGTTTTGTGCATTTGGTGTTTTGACTATTATGTGAAGGGAGAAATTTCTTTTTGGTCCCATCTATTTGGAGAAATGTATGATACTTTTATTATTATAGGCATTTCTCCCTTTAGGTTAGGGAAGTTTTATCCTATAATTTTTGATGATATTTACTGGCCCTTCTTTATGGGAATCTTCGCTGTCTTTTATACCCATTATCCTTTGGTTTGATCTTCTCATTGTGTCCTGGATTTCCTGGTTGTTTTCCATTAGGAGCTTTTTGAGCTTTACATTTTCTTTGATGGTTGTGTAAGTGATTTCTACAGTATCTTCTGCCCCTGAGATTTTTATCCTTTATCTCTTGTATTCTCTTTCTGATGCTTCTATCTATGACTTCTGCTTTCTTTATTGCTTCTATTTCCACTTATTGATCCTAGATTTTTTTTAATTCCTTCATCTGTTTGACTGTATTTTCCTGTAATTCTTGAAGGAATTTTGTGTTTCTCCTTTAAAGGCTTCTACTTTTTTACCCATGTTGTCCAGTATTGCTTGAAGAGTTTTATTTGCTCCCTACTCAATATCCTCTTATCATCATCATGAAAAATGATTTTGAATCTACATCTTGCTTTTTCAGTTTGTTGGGATATCCAATATTTGCTTTCTTGGGATAAGAAAGCTCTGATGATTCCAAGTAGTTTTGGTTTCTGTTGCTTAAGTTCCTGTGCTTGACTATTGTCATCAGGTTTTCTCTGGTGTTTCGTGGTCATTCTCTTTCTGACGGTGGCTTGACTGTCTTGTAAAACTCTTTGTCACTGTTCCTATAGACATCTTTTCTCCCACCAAGATGTGGGTACAGAGATATGTAGGACCAGATCAGCAATGGGTGCAGGCAAAAACAGGAAGTGTCCTGTCCCAGACTGCTCTTGTTTTCTGTGTCCTGAGGCCTCCAGCCTGGTTGCTTGGAGCAGAAGGGTTGGTTTCGCCTGTGTTCTCAGTTGTGTTACTTTTCCTGGCCACTGGCTTTCATCTCTGGACACAAGTAGATACTCGAAGGATCCCCTCCCTTACTCTCCCAAGGTTCCTGTATCCATAGCGCTCTATGCAGCTCCCTATCAGCAAAGGAATGTGAGCAGAGGTAATGGTTTCCCCTAAGATCTCAGAAATGTCCATGATTCTGGGAGTCCAGCTTTCTCTTCCAACGAATTTGGGTACAGTGTGCTATTGTACTATGTCATCTCTGGGTGCAGCCAGAAACAGGAAGCTTGTATCTTCTTGATAGTATCATCCTAATAAATGGAAATATCAGGATAGACATTTCCTGTGTATGAAATATATATTGAGGGGATTGTCATGGGGAGGTGGATACAAATAGATACAAAATACACTTGAATAAGCGTGTTGTATTAAGATACATCCTGACTGGAATCTATGGAGAAGAATGACCGAGACTGTATTATGTAAGATGGATTATGAAATTGAGTGGAAAAATTCTTCTAATAAACATAATATAATTTTAAATTGAATCTTCTTCATCATTTATTTATATAACACATCTTCACTAGGCATCTAGAATTTCATCGATTATGATACATTAAGGATGCTAATAAGAAAAAAAACACTCCTCCATAAACAGGCATTCTATATTTTTCGTTGCATCTTAACCAGAACCATGGATAATTCTGAGAACTTAGGGGAAACTGTAACCTCTGCTCCCTTAATGTAAAGGGAGAGAAAGAATTAAGAGTGCTGTCAAGCATGTGCTCACAGGCACTTACTTATATAATGGGTACATGGTCTTTATTATCAGTGAGCTGGGTGTTTGTTGGGTGTAATCTGAGTTTGAATTCTGTGATTAATTTCTGTGTTTTATAACTTATTTTACTATCATTTATCTTTATAAAGATTTATATTTTATTCAGTGACTTTATTTAATTTATATTTCATTTCAGCATTTCTGCTGAGATTAGATCTCTCCAAAATAAATGAACTAAAGAAACCGATTTTGATATTTTACTAATATACCAGATTACCGCAGATGATGTGGCTATTTGATTATAGGAGAGCATTAACTATGCTTCCTTTGGTATAGAATATGAAGATGAACCAAAACACATGTTAAATAATTCAAATAAGGTATAGGATATAATGGTGAATTTTGTAATTGGATGGATTCACTATCTTTATAATTTTTTTTTCCTTCGGAGCTGGGGACCGAACCCAGGGCCTTGCGCTTCCTAGGCAAGCGCTCTACCACTGAGCTAAATCCCCAACCCCTCACTATCTTTATAATTAGACCTGATATGATGTAGAGAATTACAAAGAGGTAATATGTGACTATTTCAATACAAACACATACAGTGACTAATTACAGTTTCATTGACGTTTTGGTTGGGTCACAAACCTTTAACACCTGAGGTATTTTTGTAGCCTCTTATGTGGAGTTCTCATTCACACTAAATATGTTTACTCTATAGGATGCATGAGAGTTCAGTAAGCACATGGCAAAGTATTACATCTTGGTATTATAAGCATAGAAAAACTACTGTACTAAAATAATTTTACTTAATTTGCTAATTAATTCTTTAGGTAAGTAAGAGTAAATACTAGGATGAGAGAGGCTTCTTTGTATCTTACTATGAACATAAGTGATAGATAAAAAGAATATAGGTAGTCAATTTTTTAAACACTGATTGACTTTTACTTCACTAGAGATTACTTTCCGCTTCACCATAAATAGTATAGTTAAATCACCAGACAAAAATATGCAGTATAAATGTAAATAAATGAATGTTTGGTGTTTGTGTCCTCAATGAAATAATACCAGGGAAATAACTATCATCTAAAGAGCCAAAACAAAAGGGTCTCCATGATGTGCATCAAAAATATAAATTAAAGAGTAATCAGTATGCCAAAACAATGAGCATAAAATGATGTAGAGACATAGCCATCAACATAAGGAAGCTTTATAATATTATCAGCAAAGGTTGTGCTTGTTGGCTAAGCAGGGTTTTCTAAAACACATATACAAATGTAATGAGTAGTGCATAAAATAGAAGAATGGGTAGCATTATATCACTGTGGCTATAATGTACAAAATTACTTCCCACATAATCACTTTCCACTAAAATAATCTAGTTATTAATTCTGAAGTCATAGAAATGCTCTCAGATAGTATTAGGAAATATTAAATTTGGGGATTGCATAAAGGTTCCCTGGCTAAGGGTGGTTGTTTGCCAAACTGAGCTTGAACTGCTGAGAAAAATCCCTGTGACCAACATGGCAGAAGCTAATAAGTCATTTCTGAAAATTGTCCTCTCAACTAAATAAAATACTGTAGCATTTGAGCACACAACTAATGAATAAACAAATGTAAGGGGAGAAGAAAAGTAAATGAGTAAATACGATCACTTTGGGGAAAGGAGAAGGGAGATGTGGGAGCAGTCACAGAGAGCATGGTAAATCTCGTTATTTCAGCTGCATCAATACATGAGACCTCTTGCAGAAATATGTTCACAATATACATTTTTCTTATGCTTGTTATTCTCTATAAATTGTTTATTTTAATCATCCCAGAAAAACTAAAAAATGAAAAGGTAAGGATATCATGTTATTCTAGAAGTTATGATCTCTGCAAATTTCATAAATACCAAAAAATAGAATCTATACTCTTAGACATTGAAAACTAATAACTCTATAGAACATCTCATACACGTGAAACCGTGATAAGCAATACCCAGGCTCCATGCAGGTGGAAGACCCATGAGTCTACAGAAGACTAAAAGGAGGAATATTCAAAATAAGAAGAGTCATAGAAACACAGTAACTATTTCTGAATGTGTAATGGAACACATACAAATGAACCTCATCTTAGCCTAGACCTGCATCTTAGTGAGTCTCCTTTGCTGGGAAATGAAGGCTTCTCAAAACGCATTCCATGAATATTTTCTTTGTAAGAAGAGAGTAAGGAAGCAAATCATCATTGTTCAGTTTGGGGAAAGATTCTAGATGATCTCCAACTTTTTGTTTTTAAAATTTCTAGAAGTACATTAAGATTGTTGTAGGTGTGATCTATTTTTCCATCTTCAATTACTTGAGATGAATTATTTCCAAAACTTTGGTATGTTGATTCATTAAATTATCTCCTTCAATACCCCATCTCCATTCCATTGTTCTGCCAACGTAATTTCAAAAACCAGCTGACAACTGACAAAGTCAATTCTCTCCAATTTTTTTTTGAATACCCATCACTTTCCATTATCCTCTCCCTGTATCACTTTGGCTCAGTGCTGAAGTTAGACCCTCTTTATTTCTCTCAAGTTCTGTCACAATCTCTCTTAACAGACTACTAATTTATTTTAATTCAAATAAGGACATGTCAAAGCCTTTTGTTTTAACACACTTGCAGACATATTCATCAGAAAGAAAACACCTTATAACATGATCCCACTGAAATTCACTAACCCTGGAGTGCAGAATGAATGATATTCATAATTCTGTTAGAATTTTTTTTCCTTTTTTTCTTTATTAACTTGAGTATTTCTCATTTACATTTCGATTGTTATTCCCTTTCCTGGTTTCCCAGCCAACATCCTCCTAGGCCCTCCCCCTCCCCTTCTATATGGGTGTTTCCCTCACCATACTCCCCCCATTAACACCCTCCTCCCAACAATCACGTTCACTGGTGTTCAGTCTTAGCAGCATCAAGGGCTTCCCCTTCCACTGGTGATCTTACTAGGATATTCATTGCTACCTATGAGGTCAGAGTCCAGGGTCAGTCCATGTATTGTCTTAGGTAGTGGCTTAGTCTTTGGAAGCTCTGGTTGCTTGGCATTGTTGTTCATAAGGGTCTCGATCCCCTTCGAGCTCTTCCAGTTCTTTCTCTGATTCCTTCAACGGGGGTCCTATTCTCAGTTCAGTGGTTTGCTGCTGGCATTCGCCTCTGTATTTGCTGTATTCTGGCTGTGTCTCTCAGGAGCGATCTACATCCGGCTCCTGTCGGTCTGCACTTCTTTGCTTCATCCATCTTGTCTAATTGGGTGGCTGTATATGTATGGGCCACATGTGGGGCAGGCTCTGAATGGGTGTTCCTTCTGTGTCTGTTTTAATCTTTGCTTCTATATTCCCTGCCAAGGGTATTCTGGTTCCCCCTTTTTAAGAAGGAGTGAAGCATTCACATTTTGATCATCCGTCCTGAGTTTCATGTTTTCTATGCATCTAGGGTAATTCAAGCATTTGGGCTAATAGCCACTTATCAATGAGTGCATACCATGTGTGTTTTTCTATGGTTGTGTTACCTCACTCAGGATGATATTTTCCAGTAACAACCATTGGTCTATGAATTTCATAAAGGCAGTGTTTTTGATAGCTGAGTAACATTCCATTGTGTAGGTGTACCACATTTTCTGTATCCATTTCTCTTTTGAATGTTATGCTGGGTTCTTTCCAGGTTCTGGCTATTATAAACAAGGCTACTATGAACATGGTCGAACACGTGTCTTTTTTATATGTTGGGGGATCTTGTGGGTATATGCCCAAGACAGGTATAGCTGGATCCTCTGGTATTTCAATGTCCAATTTTCTGAGGAACCTCAGGACAGATTTCCAGAATAGTTTTTCCAGTCTGCAATCTAACAAAGAATGAAGGAGTGTTCCTCTTTCTCCACATCCCCTCTAGCATTTGTTGTCACCTGAGTTTTTGATCTTAGCCATTTTCACTGGTGTGAGGTGAAATCTCAGGGTTGTTTTTATGTTCATTTCCCTTATGGACTAAGGGTGTTGGACCTTTCTTTAGGTGCTTTTAGCGATTCGCCATTTCTCAGCTGTGAATTCTTTGTTTAGTTCTGAACCCCATTTTTAATAAGGTTATTTGACTTGCTGTGATCTAACTTCTTGAGTTCTTTGTATATTTTGGGTATAAGCCCTCTATCTATTGTAGGATTGTAAAGATCTTTTCCCAATCTGTTGGTTGCCATTTTCTCCTAACCACAGTGTCCTTTGCCATACAGAAGCTTTGCGGTTTTATGAGATCCCATTTGTCAATTCTTGATCTTAGAGCATAAGCCATTGGTGTTTTGTTCAGGAAATTTTTTTCTAGTGCCCATGTGTTCCAGATGCTTCCCTAGTTTTTCTTCTATTAGTTTGAGTGTATCTGGTTTGATGTAGAGGTACTGATCCACTTGGACTGAAAATGCTATCTTTTTTCCATTTAATGGTTTTGGTTCCTTTGTCAGAAATCAGGTGCCCATAGGTGTGTGGTTTCATTTCTGGGTCTGCAATTCTGTTCCATTGGTCTCTCTGTCTGTCTCTGTACAAATACCTTGCAGTTTTTATCACTATTGCTCTGTAATGTTGCTTGAGTTCAGGGATAGTGATTCCACCTGAAGTCCTTTTGTCCTTGAGGATAGTTTTACCTATCCTGTGTTTTTTGTTATTCCAGATGAATTTGCAAATTGTTCTGTCTAACTCTTTGAAGAATGGGATTGGTATTTTAATGGGGATTGCATTGAATCTGTAAATGGTAAAATGGCCATTTTTACTATATTAATCCTTCCATTCCCTGGGCATGGGGGATCTTTCCGTCTTCTGAAGTCTTCTTCAATTTCTTTCTTCAGAGTCTTGAAGTTCTTATTGTGCAGATCTTTTACTTGCTTGGTTAAAGTGATACCGAGGTCTTTATATTGTTTGAATCTATTATGAAGGGTGTCGTTTCCCTAATTTTTTTTTCGGCTTGTTTCTCTTTTGTGTCAAGGAAGGCTACTGATTTATTTGAATTAATTTTATACCCAGCCGATTGGCTGACGTAGTTCTCTGGTGGAACTTTTGGGATCACTTAAATATAGTATCATATCATCTGCAAATTGTGATATTTTGACTTCTTCTTTACCAAACTGTATCCCCTTGATTTCCTTTGGTTGTCTGATTGCTCTGTCTAGAAATTCAAGAACTATATTGAATAAGTAGGGAGATAGTATGCAGCCTTTCTTAGTCCCTGATTTTAGTGGGATTGCTTCAAGTTTCTCTCCATATAGTTTAATGTTAGCAACTGGTTTCCTGTATATGACTTTTACTATGTTTAGGTATGTGCCTTGAATTCCTATTCTTTCCAGTACTTTTATCATCAAGGGGTGTTGAATTTTGTCAAATGCTTTCTCAGCGTCTTATGAAATGATCATGTAGATTTGTTCTTTCAGTTTGTTTATATAATGGATCACGTTGATGGTTTTCTGTATATTAAACCATCCCTGGATACCTGGGATGAAGTCTACTTGATATTGGTGGATGATTGTTTTGATGTGCTCTTGGATTCAGTTTGCCAGAATTTTACTGAGTATTTTTGCGTCGATATTCATAAGGGAAATTAGTCTGAAGTTCACTTCCTTTGTTGGGTCTTTGTGTGGTTTAGGCATAAGAGAAATTGTGGCTTCATAGAAGGAATTTGGTAGTGCTCCATCTTTTTCAATTTTGTAGAATAATTAGTATAGTATTGGTATGAGGTCCTCTATGGAGGTCTGATAGAATTCTGCACTAAACCTGTCTGAACCTGGGCTCTTTTTGATTGGGAGACATTTAATGACTGCTTCCATTTCCCTAGGAGTTATGGGGTTGTTTAACTGGTTTATCTGTTCCTGATTTAACTTCGGTGCCTGGTATCTATCTAGAAAATTGTCCATTTTAAATCTGTAATCCCCCAACCCCCCACACACAGAGACACACACACACACGCACACACACACAGGAAGGTCAAAGTACAACTTGTTTGGTTCAGCTCTCTCCTTCCACCATGTGGGTCTTCTGTATCAAACTTAGGTTGTCAGGCTTGGGACAAGCCTGTGTCAAGCATATTCAAACCATGATAATGCCTTTATCACTATAGGCTAGTTTTTGCTTCTGGAATATAAACATGGATTCAGGATACAAGCTATTGTCCCTAATCTCTTCTTTCAAGATTTCAAGTTCAGTCCTTGCTTCTGCCTGGCTGTATGGTAGGTGTGAGCTTTTTTTTGGCTCCTTACAGGCAGAGTCATAGAGGAGGATCAATAACAGTTATTCAGTATTTTCCACACATTACTGTATTAACATAGGTCCCCAGGGCAAGGTCCATCAAGGCAGGGCAATAACCAGGCTAGGTTTACATGTTCCTAAGAATGTTTCAGGCAAGCAAATGCGACGTTGTAGGATCTTGTCTCAAACATAAAGTGCAACAAAATAAAATAAATATAATAAAATATAATAAACACAAGGAAAATAAAAATTTATAGCTATGACCATAGAAAGATTATTTGTCCTCAACACTTATACTTGCATGTCAGAACAGGATTCAATGTACAATTGACTTAACACTCTTCCTGGCAAGCCACACATCCAGGGAGGGGCTGATGTGAGCGAATCCACACTGAGTTGCAGTGACCTAAATCTGAGCTGTTCTCGCCATACTGAACGTGTTACCTTTCATCCTCTGTGTCTAAGACCTTGTATGAACAACCCTAAGAAACGTAGTCTCTCCTATTCTGTCTGCAACTCATTACGTCTCTCAGAAACCACGTTAGGAACCCCAGTGTGTTCCGTTACCATAACCTTTCCCTGCCTGAGGCATCTCATCTGTAAAATAAGAATAAAAAGCCTCTTTGTTTAACAAACACTTAATGTTGCTGAGACCCGGGAGCTGTCCCAGGTGCTGAACACAGAGTACAGCCAGACACAGGTTCAGTGCTCATGAGAGTTAAAAGCTGAGCTGGGAGAGATGCATAATTAATACGATCATATATTAATATAATAAAGAACTTGGTAGTGGAAAAGCTTGAAAGAAAGAACAATAAAACAAGGAAAGAACAGAGAATCAAAACAGAAGGTACAGTTGTGGTTAGACTGGAAATCACGCCCACTGCAAAACAGGCAGGATGGCACAAGTTCACTTCCGAAATAAATAACTCTAAAGTTCAAGTTCTGTGCTCAGAAGAAAAAAAGTGCCTATTAAAGATAAAACTTTTAAAAAGTTTTGTTTTTTCCCAGACAACATCTAGTGGAATTGCTAACCAACTGGACTAATTGAAGAAATGTTAAAATGGGGCCACAGAGACGACGTAGTAATTAAGAATGTAAACTGCTTTTACAGAAGATCTGAGTTTGGATTCAGGCTCCCGTGTCCTGTATCCCACAACGACTTGTTATTTCAGCTCCAGGGGATCTACCGCCCCCTGCTGACTTTTTTGGACATCATGCTCATATGTGTATACACACACACACAAACACACACACACACACATATACACGTATACTTACAGAGATATTTAAAAATTAAAAAGTAGACTTTGAAAAAGAATGTTACAGAAGATTCATTTAAGGAGACGAAATAAAGTGTCAGAAATTCATATCCATACACAGAACTCAGTGCATGAGGAACAGGGTAATTAACACAGGACTATGATTAACATTTTCAGTCATGATTGCTCTGTAACATGAAATAATAGCAATATATGTTCACATCTGAAGTAAATATAAAATAGACAGCAAGCTAGAGCAGATGGGAAGGAGTAATAGGAAATATAAGATTCCACATGCTACGTATTAATACAACTAAAGAAGTATTTAACAAGGGGTGAGTCTGTATTCTTTGACACATATTGTAAATACCAGGTGTGGTGGGAACACATAAGACAAGTTTTTAATTTTTTTTTTAATACATCTCGATGCTGAGGGCCAGGGATACAAGAACATCTGCTTACATCCTGCTACTAGAAAAAGAGTGGCCTCATCTTTACTGCCCATTCTTGGGAAGGTGAATAAAAAACCCGGATTATGTCTACTGGGTTTGAAGAACATGTGGACTATGACGAGTTGGTAGCCAGAGTGCCTGCAACGTCCACAAAACACAGTACTGGAGAGAACAGGGAAAGATTCAAAGAAGATCACACTGTGCCTGGGCCTCCTTCTGCTGACTCTTCTACTGACAAACTTGGACAGGTAATTCCCCACACATTCCAGGTTCACATAAACCTTCCTCTCTTGCCATAGAGATCTCGGATCTTCCACTTTTCCAGGCATTTCGGTAACTATCCAAATGTTTCCAAGCATCTACAGGTCATTCCACATTTGCCCATGTGTCCAAAGTCTTCCCACAGATACTGAAAATAAAATATACATTCTCCTCTTCCAGAAGGAGTGTCTTTTTTATTCCATCTTTATTAAATTGGGTATTTCTTTTTTATATTTCAAAAGTTTTTCCCGTTCCTGGTTTCCAGGCTAACATCTCCTAGCACCTCCCACTCCCCTTCCATAGGGGTGTTCCTCTCCTGATGCACCCCCACATTCTGCCCTTTCCCAACAATCCCATTCACTGGGGAGTTCAGTCTCGGCAGGACCAGAGATTTCCCCTTCCACTGGTGCACGACTCCCAGCAGCCGAGATGGTTCTTTTCTGCGCATGTGCACACACGTGTGCTGATGAGCCCGCAAACCCTCTATTCTTCTGGGAGAACGTTGCCCTAGAGATATAACAGCCAGAATGTAGGCATCGAGGCCCTGGCAGCCTGAGAGTCCTGCAG